>NW_021703776.1:100084486-100181048 GCF_005190385.1 Monodon monoceros | reverse complement strand
ACACACACACACACACACACACACACACACACACACACACACTCTCCCTCTCTCTCTCTCTTTCTCTCTCTCTGCCTCAGGCCTCCTTCTAGAGTCCTGGCTCTTGTTCTTTTCAGAGCTTGGGTAACTGTCAAGGCTAGAAAGGAGGCTGTCTGGAAAAAAAAAGTGGTTGGTTGCAGTGGTTGAGAACTCACTGCTGCTGTCCAGGCAGTACAGTGCTAGGCATCATAGGAGAAATGATGACAGGAAATGTAGATGACTAACGAGCACTTAACTGTGGTGCCAGGCACTGTTCCCAGCATGCTACTATCCCCGTTGTACAGATGAGCAGATGTGCAGGGGAAGTTAAGGGACTTGCTCAAGGTTATACTCTAGTAAGAGGCAGAGGTGAGATGGAACCTGAGCATTCGGCCTCATCCGAGTTTGTGCTTTGTGCCTAATGCACACCAAGCAGTCCCCATAACATGTGTCATATAATCCCTCCCCTCCCAGGGTTTCCAGGCCTCTGACCCTTCCCCTTAGCCTTATATCAACATAGTCTTTCCCAGGGTTTCTGGTCTAGTAGCCGCCTATCCCATTGACAAAGTGAGAATCCCCAGTGTGGCTGATGATACAGTTTGATCCTTGAACTGTGGGGGGAGATGTTCTAGCATTCCTACTGAAAAAATTTTTTCTCACACATACTAATCCTCTGCACAGTTGAATTTCTGTATAAATTCTTTGTGTGTGTGTGTGTGTGTAACTTTAAAGCCAGCCCTCCGTATCTGTGGTTCTGCATCCACAGATTAACCCAATTACAGGTTGTATAGTACTGCAGTACCTTATTCACTGGAAAAAAATCCGTGTGTAAGTGTCTCTCACAACACATACCAGGTTTCTTAGGTTTTGTAAGACTGCCATTCAACTATAAGTAGTTGAGTTAAAAATGTTTATTGTATCAGAAAAAAATTAATACATCTAAATTATAAATGTTCATCAACAAAAGAACATAAAAATGCCCCACCATCTTAATTTAAGGTTTACAAACAGTGGTATATATTTTTTACATACACATACGAATTATGTATGTATACATACATGTATGGAAAACATGTAGAAAAAATAGAAAATAAACCAAAAACTAAGTCATCCATGAAGTCAATAAAGTTGCAGGATACAAAATTAATATGCAGAAATCTGCTGCTTTTCTATACACTGATAGCAAACTATCAGAAAGAGAAATTAAGAAAACAATTCCATTTATAATTGAATCAAAGAGAAGGTATAAAAGATCTGTACTCAGAAAACAATAAGACACTGTTGAAAGAAATTGAAGACAGCAGTAACAAATGGAAAGATGTACAGTTGTGTTCATGGATTGAAAGAATTAATATTATTAAAATGACCACACTACCCAAGGGAATCTACGGATTCCGTGCAATCCCTATGAAAATACCAATGGCATTTTCCAGAGAACTAGAGCAAATAATTCTAAAATTTTTATGGAAACAGAAAAGATCCCAAATAGCCAGAACAATCTTGAGAAAGAAGAACAAACCTGGAGGGATCATGCTCCCTGATTTCAAACTATATTACAAAGCTACAGTAACCAGAAACGGTATGGTACTGGCACAAAAACGGACACATAGATCAATGAAACAGAATAGAGAGCCCAGAAACAAACCACACTTAATGTGGTCAATTAATCTACAACAAAGGAGGCAAGGATATACCATGGGGAAAAGGCTGCCTCTTCAGTAAATGGTTTTGGGAACACTGGACAGCTACATGCAGAAGAATCAAACTGGACTACTTTCTCATAACATATACAAACACACACAATAAATATATAAACTCAAAATGGATTGAAGACTTAAATGTAAGACCTGAAACCATAAAACTTCTAGAAGAAAACAAAGGCAGGTATGGTCTTTGACATCGGTATTAGCAGTATCTTTTTGCATATGTCTTCTCAGGCAAGGGAAACAAAAGCAAAAAAAAAAAAAGACTATTCAAACTAAAAAGCTTTTGCACAGTGAAGGAAACCATCAAGAAAACAAAAAGGCCGCCTACTGAGTGGGAGAAGATATTTGCAAAAGATATATCTGATAAGCAGTTAATATCCAAAATATCAGTATACAAAGAACGCATTCAACTCAACATCAGAAAACCAAACAACCCAAGTTAAAAGCGGGCAGAGAAACTGAATAGGCATTTTCCCAAAGAAGACATACAGATGGCCAACAGTCACATGAAAAGATGCTCGGCATCACTAATCATCATGGAAGTGCAAATCAAAACCACAATGAGGTATCACCTCACACCTGTCAGAATGGCTCTTAGCAAACAGACAACAAAGAACAAGTGTTGGTGCAGATGTGAAGAAATGGGAACCCCCATACCCTGTTGGAGGGAATGTAAGTTGGTGCAGCTACTATGGAAGACAGTGTGGAGTTTCCTCAAAAAATTAAAAATAGAGCTATCATACAATCCAGCAATTCCACTCGTGGGTATTTATCCGAAGAAAATGAAAACACCTACTTTAAGAGATACATGTACCCTTGTGTTCATAACAGCACTGTTTACAATAGTCAAAGATATGGAAGCAGCCTAAATGCCCATCAGTAGATGAATGGATAAAGAAGATGTGATATATATACACAGTAGAATATTACTCAGCTATGAAAAAGAATGAAATCTTGCCATTTGCAACAACATGGGTGTGGGCCTAGAGGGTATTATACTAAGTGAAATAAGTCAGACAGAGAAAGACAAGTACCACATGATTTCACTTATATGTGGAATCTAAAAAACAAAAGAAATGAACAAACATAACAAGACAGAGTCATAGATCTAGAGAACAAGCAGGTGGTTGCCAGAGGGGAGAGGGGTGAGGGGATGAGAGAAATAGGTGAGGGAGATTAAGAGGTACAAACTCCCAGTTATAAACTAAATGAGTCACAGGTATGAAATCTATAGTGTGGGGAATACAGTCAATAATTATTATCTTTGTATGATGACAGATCTTAACTAGACTTATCGTGGTAATCATTTTGAAATGTATAGAAATATTGAATCATTATGTTGTGTAATGGGAAGTATCATAGTGTTGTAGGTCAATTATACTTCAAAATCAAACAAACGAATTTGTAGAAAAAGATATCATTTGTTATCAGAGGTGGGGAATAGGAGGAGGGGGAATTTGATGAAGGCCTTCAAAAGGTACACATTTCTAGTTTATAAGATAAATGTACGTACTAGAAATGTAATGTACAACATGATAAAGGTAATTAACTCTCTAGGTTATATATGAAAGTTGTTAAGAGAGAAAATCCTAAGAGTGGTCATCACAAGGAAAACATTTTTTCTTTTTTCTTTTTTATCTGTACAAAATGATGAACGTTCCCTAAGCTTACTGTAGCAATCATTTCATGATGTACGTAAGTCAAATCATTATGCTGTACACTTTAAACTTACACAGTGCTATATGTCTATGATATCTTGATAAAACTGGAAGGAAAAAAAGAGCATTGAAGATTGGTTTGGGAATGTAAATACCCCTCCTGCCCCCCATTCAGCTTACAGATGAATCAGTCACAATTTTATCTGTCTGAATGTAAAAGAAAACTAGTGAATGGCCTGAGGACCAGAGGGGTGGGATGGGGTGGGGCAGGTTGTGGGGGTAGAGATGACTCTGCTTTCAGGTATTGTGAGAACTGTTTAAAAGGATGGTAAATTTGAAGGGTAAGATGAGTTCAGAGAGGGGGAGAGGTGTACAGGGGGTGTTTAGAATAAGGACAGTGAGCAAAGGGGGTTACCTCTCATGAGAAAGAGCTATGGATAGATAAGATTCCCAATAAATTGATCCCTTAGAGCTATTCTGAGTTGAAAGCTTATCTTTTATCTGAATGGAGCCCAAGTGGCTTTTGGTTTCTCTGATCTGGAAAGATTGTTTGTGTGCCCCAGTAACTCATTTTGCTGAAAAAGGATATTCTTGGGAGGGGCAGTGGGAAAAAGAATTGGAAAGGCAGATTGTGGCCAGTTGAAAAATGGCCTTGAATGCCAAGCTTCAGGAACTGGGTTTTTATTTGGTATGTTGTAGGCAACCTTATGGAATTTTGAGCAGGTGAAAAATGCAGTGTTAGCAAGTCAGATAGCTAGGGAGGGAGGGTGGGAGGCATAGACAACGCCAAGAGCTCCAGAGAAAACATCGAGTGAAATAGTTCAGA
Organism: Monodon monoceros; assembly: GCF_005190385.1. Lineage (NCBI taxonomy): Eukaryota > Metazoa > Chordata > Mammalia > Artiodactyla > Monodontidae > Monodon > Monodon monoceros. The sequence continues at coordinate 100,176,840 of NW_021703776.1, read as the reverse complement.
TGGTAGCACCGGGCCTAGAAGGGGATACGTTGGAAGGTGAAGCATTACATGGAAAGAGGTGGCAGAATGTGGTGATTAACTGCAGTAGCAACACAAAAAAGGAAAGGGATAAACACACATTACTCAAAGCTTTTAGCCTGAGTTTTTGAGAATAGATGTCAGGAGAGGAAGACAATTTTATTTCTAAAAGCTATTCTAAAATAAATGTAGCTTATAAAAATTTAAAAAACCAAATCTTGAGATTCATGGTGTGTCTAGTTTCACTTGCCAAATTATTAAAATTATGTTGTGAATTTAAGATATTTTAAGTCCCCTATTGTAGTAGAAATAGGAGAAAATGGGAGGAACATGCGTTGGGCAGTCAGGAAGGGTGAGCAGACTGTGCTGGTCAGATGCCTAAGGGGGCTTCTCGTCCTTGGCTGATCCTTGTGGGGGCTGTGCTGTGCACTGAGTAGCGGCATCCCCTAGATGTCTTCAGATACGGCCAGTAGGCCTGGGGGTGGAGGGGCAAAAACTCTCTGCACCCCGCCACCCCGCCATGTTGAGAACCACTGCTCTAGAGTACAGAACCAGGACTGCTAAACAGAAATTACTGGCATGCGTAGAGCAGTGTCCAACACAGAGCCAGCACTCAAATATTTGTTGAATAAATGAGTAATCACATTTTGGCTTTGAATTAAAAAACCCCAGAACTTGGTGAGTGACTACTCAAGCTGCTTTACCACGGAATGGGATGTCCATTGAGCAGTTCTTTCAGGTCTCATTTTCTAACCTGGGTTATTAAACAGATGAGGTTTTTTTCCTCTGATGTATAGTTGGTTCTGATGCTTTTTGCTGTAAAACTTTCAGAGCCTCTCTGCTGACATTTATTCAGACTTCTCAGCTTGACATTCAAGTCCTTTCTGTATCCTGGATCCATCCTATCTGTCAGCACTTATTTGTTCTCTTCTGAATATGGCTAAATTTCACCCTCACTTCTACCTACTGTAGCCATTCCTGCTACCTGAATTACTTTCCTCTCCTCCCTTTCTCCACTTTCGTTCCTTTCCCCTTCGCTGGTCTGAAATCTTACCCATCCTTCTTTGTGAAGTCTTTACTAACCGTAAAGTGGTCTCTCTTCTCTCAAATAGATGAGTTTCTTTCACAGCACTTGAGCCATCCTGTTTATAATTTATTTCCCATGTACACACTCCTTAGGTTTGATGAATGTCTCGTATTCGTACTTGTATCTCTGTCCGGGTGTTACTGTTAATGTGCTGCATGTTGATTGAAGTAGAGACTAGATGTCTTGTCTGGGAAGTTGTAGGATGAATTCGTTAATTGGGGAACAAGGAGAACAAGTCCTGCTAATATTGAGATTTTATGGTACTACTTTAGGTACGCTTTTAGTCATACAGTTATGACCAAGTAGTAAATAAGTGTTCCTAAAAACTTTTTATTATGGGATTTTAAGTATATATAAAAGTAGAGGTATTTTATACTGAACCCGTGTTCCCGTCACCTAGTGGTCAGTCATGTTTTGTCTGTGCTGTCACTCTTCTCTCCTCTCTTCTCCCACCCCCATTTTGAAACAAGTTCTAAATTTCAAATTATCAATACATATTTTGGTATATGACTTCTGTAAAAAACGGGTTCAACTGAAATAATGTGAAGATGGAGTTTAGAAACTGCTCAAAAAGTGGCCCTGAAGGAAGTTTCATTGGTGTTGTGAGGGCCTTATTAAGGGGTGAGTGGGAGATGAGGGAGTGGAGGAAGGCAGTGTGTGGGTTCTTTCCAGAAGAGTTCAGGAGGTTTCTTTTTCTTTTATTTTCTGGCCATGCCACACGGCACACGGGATCTTAGTTCCCCAATCAGGGTTCCAACCCGTTTCCCCTGAGTCTTAACCATAGGACAGCCAGGGAAATCCCAGCAGAGGTTTCTTTGAAGAGGGAGAAAACTGAACAACTTTTATACATTTCATTTGATTCCTTGTAAGTTTTTAAAGGGGATAAGAGAGTTTGTGTTCTTATTTCATAAGTTGGAAAAAGAGCACAGAAAATTAAGATGCAGTCCCTAAGAAAAACAAACTCAGGACTTGTGACTTAATATACTAAAGAAAATATTTCAGAGTGAAGAAAATATTAGAAGTTTGAGTTTCTTAATTGGGTTGTCTCATTCATAATTATTGTTTCATACTAACTGGCTAAGAAACATGAGACTGGGACGTAAATACCCAGGTGTATGCAGGTGTAAATCTAGAATTGGGTACAAAAATGAATAAACATCCGAACATCTACTTTGTACAAAGAAAGGTTCTGGCAGGTTCTGGGCAGGGCAGGAAGCCCAAAAGAAATATGTCTGCCTTAGAGAGTGTACAGTCTAGATAGGAAACAAAAAGTAAAAAAAAAACAAAAAAAACCCCAACTTGAATAGTTAATTAACAAATCACAGTTTAAATAATGATGAAAGGCATGTGTAAAAGAGATGTCAAGGTAGGACATAATTAATGCTACTAAGTTGAATAGGCCTTGGGGGAAGAAGAGATGTGTAGTCAAGTATATTTTAGAAGTCTATAATTAAGGATTGGAGGAATGTGGGATATTTGGAGTAGAGGGAGATTCCTTTCTAAATTAGCTTTTTAAATTGTGAAATTTCACATTCTTCTACATGTAATTTTTTTGTAGCTATATATAGTTTAGTTTAAAGAAAAACAAGTATTTCTGTACCTACTTTATTATTAGTATTATTATTTTTGTTTGCGGTACGCAGGCTTCTCACTGCTGTGGCCTCTCCCGTTGCGGAACATAGGCTCCGGACGCGCAGGCTCAGCGGCCATGGCTCACGGGCCCAGCCGCTCTGAGGCATGTGGGATCCTCCCGGACCGGGGCACGAACCCGTGTCCCCTGCATCGGCAGGCGGACCCTCAACCACTGCGCCACCAGGGAAGTCCTGTACCTACTTTATAGTCTAAGAAGAAGAATACTACCCAGTATTCTTTGAAGTCCCCTAAATGCCTCTCCCTGATCACACCCCTTCTTCCCCTCCAGAGTAATCATTCTGAAGTTTGTTTTTAATATTTTCTTTCTCTTTATAGTTCTTAAAAACCACGTTTGTATGTATCCCTATATATGTTTAGATTTGCCTGCTTTAAAACTTTATCTCAATGGAATCATATATTGTATATACTGTATACAGTCTCTGCAAATTGCTTTTATCCTTTTGTGTGATTCATCTGTGTTCATATACAGAATACACTTTATTCATTTTCGCTTCGGGATTGAGATTTTTTCCATGTTCCATCTTGTTTTCACCCTTCCCCTTTGGTAGTTATACATTCTATGTGTATTATTTTTCTGTCTACCTAGAAACATTAGCATAAATATTGAAGATGTAACAGAATCAGTAATTTACCTAACTCCTGAACAGTAACAACTTTAATATGCTCTGCCTCTGATCACCCTGCCTCCTGATTTACATGTTCTTGTTGTCCATCATCTTTAGTCCTTTCTGTAATCCCATAAATCAGACAGTAATATTAGTCTTCTTTCAAACAGTGTTTGTTTAGAAATAGTGGCAAGTTCACTCTTTTTTTTCCCTTACCATTCCCTTTTACATCTCAGATTTTCCTTCTGGGATAATTTTCCTTCTTCCTGAAACTTCAGAAATTAGTTGGTTGGTGTCTTTGTGTGGTATAAAAATCTGTTTTTTTCTAAAAAATTGTCCTCTTCTTTTTTTTTTTATATACATTAAAAGTTTTCTAAAATTTATTTATTTTTGGCTGCATTGGGTCTTCGTTGCTGTGCGCGAACTTTCTCTAGCTGCGGCGAGTGGAGGCTATTCTTCGTTGCGGTGCGTGGGCTTCTCATTGTGGTGGATTCTCTTGTTGCAGAGCACGGGCTCTAGAGCGCAGGCTCAGTAGTTGTGGCACATGGACTCTAGAGCACAGGCTCAGTAGTTGTGGTGCACGGGCTTAGTTGCTCCGCAGCATGTGGGATCTCCCTGGACCAGGGCTTGAACCCGTGTCCCCTGCACTGGCAGGCGGATTCTTAACCACTGCGCCACCAGGGAAGCCCTGTCCTCTTCTTTGAAAGATAGTTTTACTTCTGTGTAGTATTGGTATTTTGTGTATGTGCTTGGTCACAATTTAAAATACATTTCTTACTCTCAATCATGATTAAAAACCATGCCAGTGGGACTTCCCTGGTGGTACAGTGGCTAAGACTCCGCACCCCCAATGCAGGGGGCCTGGGTTCGATCCCTGGTCAGGGAACTAGATCTCCCACATGCATGCCACAACTAAGAGTTCGCATGCCACAACCAAGGAGCCCATGTGCCACAACTAAGAAGCTGGTGAGCTGCAACTAAGGAGCCCTGGAGCCGCAATGAAGGAGCCTGCCTGCCAAAACTAAGACATGGTGCAACCAAATAAATAAATATTAAAAACAAAACAACAACAACAACCACAAAAAACCATGCCAGTGCATCGAAGGTACATACACAGGTCAACTTTACTGGGTAATACTGAGTGTTATTCAAAATGATTTTATCAACTCACACTCCCATCAGTTAGAGTCTAAAAGTTTCTGTTGCTTTAGTTTCTTTCCACTTCTTGCTATTATCAGATTTAAAATATTTCTAATACAGTAGGTGAGAAATATCTTTTTATTTATTTTATTTTTTATTATTTTTTTTTGCGGTACGCAGGCCTCTCACTGTTGTGTCCTTTCCCGTTGCGGAGCACAGGCTCCGGACACACAGGCTCAGTGGCCATGGCTCACGGGCCCAGCCGCTCTGTGACATGTGGGATCCTCCTGGACCGGGGCACGAACAGGGGCCTCTCAACCACTGCGCCACCAGGGAAGCCCCAGAGAAATATCTTATAATATTCTAGATTTCATTTTTCTGATTATCTATAAAATTGAACACCTTTTCAATCTTATTCACTGTTTATTTTCATTTCTTCTTTGCCTTTATATTTAGCTGTCTCTTCATAGCTTAAAACTGTGTTTTGTTTATAAATCTAGTCTGACAATTTTTTTCTTTCTTTTGGAGATTTTATTTCATTTACATGTTTTATAATTATTGATATATATTTGGATTTATTTTTTTGTAATTTATTTATTTTTAGCTGTGTTGGGTCTTTGTTGCTGTGTGCGGGCTTTCTCCAGTTGCGGCAAGCGGGGGCTACTCTTCGTTTCAGTGCATGGGCTTCTTGTTGCGGTGGCTTCTCTTGTTGCGGAGCACAGGCTGTAGGCACGCAGGCTGCAGTAGTTGTGGCATGTGGGCTCAGTAGTTGTGACTCGCGGGCTCTAGAGCGCAGGCTCAGTAGTTGTGGCACATGGGCTTAGTTGCTCCGCGGCATGTGGGATCTTCCCGGACCAGGGCTCAAACCTGTGTCCCCTGCATTGGCAGGGGAATTCTTAACCACTGTGCCGCCAGGGAACCACATATGTTTGGATTTAATTCTGCTGTCTTATCTAATGCTTATTATTTGTCAAATCCTTTCCACCCCTTCCATGTTTGTTTTTATTTGATTGTTTTTGCACTTACAATTTTTCTGTTGAGAAATTTGGTATTGTTTTGATTTTTTTTTTTGGCTGCACTGCACGGCTTGTGGGATCTTAGTTCCCCGACCAGGGATTGAACCTGGTTCCATAACAGTGAAAGTGCTGAGTCTTAACCACTGGATCAGCAGGGAATTCCCTTCATTATTGATCCTTTGTAAATAAATTTCCCTTCCCCGTAATAATTTTAGTATTTTCCTGTTCTTCTATCTATAGTTCACCACAAAGCACTGTTTTGAAAATAGTTTACTGGAATGCAAGATTTTAAAAAACAGAGTCAATACATTTTCTAAAGAATGACTTAATTTTTTGGGCACTTTTAGCTTTATGGAATTGCACAGAAAGTACGGTTCCCACACAAACACCCCGCTCCCTAAGAAAATTTATTTAAAAGGAAATTTCAGGCAAATAAAATGGATGTTAGAGTTTGTAATTCAAAGACCTTCTGAAAAATAGATCTTTGTGTGGGCCTCTTCCTTGTGTTGTTTTCTTTCTCCTATTTTTTGAACTGTCATTCTTAACAAATGCTTAAACTTCACAACTATCCATGGCAAAATTTCATACTACTATAAATTCTTTGATTGCAGAGTCGTAAAACAACAACAATAAAAATGGTATGTTTAGGTATTTCTTAGAAAGTTTTATTTTTATTTATGGTAATTATATACTTCCCCCTTACTCCAGATGTTCTAGACTTTGTGAAACTTAAACTTTAGCTAAACAGTCATACCTGTAGACACTACTTACTGTGTGTGATTATCAGCTGTAAGTACCCCTGACTATAAAGAGTTCACACTTATTATGTAGAAAGGATGATGCCAGTTTAATTGATTATGCCCATTTTGAGCTGCTGTGATGATTTTTGGCTATTTAATGAGAATATGGTTACTCTTGATTTTTCTTTGCTTTGACTTAATGTCCTTATTGCTACATAAATTTGCCTTGACAATTACTAGCATAGTGTTTTAGTCTTTATAATTTTCCTCCAAAACTTTTTTGACATGTGAGACTAAATAAGAGCTTTATTCTGGGCTCTGTATATAGAATATCTTTGGTATATTTGTACAAATTACACTCGTACTAGTGTTTTGTTTTCCTTTAACTGGCCAGCTGAAGGAGTTATCACTCTTTGTTAATTTGTTAGTAAAATGATGTCTCCTTTAATTTCCATTTCTAAAATTGTTACGTTGAATGTCTCGTGTTTAAAGACCGTTTCATTGTCTTTTTCAATTGCTGGCCATATTCTTTGATTTTTCTATTGAGAATTTGTTCTTTTTCTCTCTCTCTCTTTTTAAAATTTTTATTGGAGTATAGTTGACTTACAATGTTGTGTTAGTTTCACGTGTACAGCAAAGTGAATCAGTTATACATACATATATATATCTCCATTCTTTTTCAGATTTGTTTCCCATATAGGTTATTACAGAATATTGAGTAGAGTTCCCTGTGCTATAGAGTAGGTCCTTATTAGTTATCTATTTTAGATGTAGTAGCGTGTATATGTTAATCCCAATTTCCTAATGTATCACTTCCCCGCACATTTCCCCTTTGGTAACCATAAGTTTGATTTTGAGATCTGTGAGTCTGTTTCTGTCTTATAAATAAGTTTATTTGTATCATATTTTATTAGAGTCCACATATAAGTGATATCGTATGATATTTGTCTTTCTCTGTCGACTTACTTCACTTAGTATGATAATCTCTAGGTCCATCTGCCAAGTGGCCAGAATGGCCATCACCAAAAAATCTACATATAATAAATGCTGGAGAGGGTTTGGAGGAAAGGGAACCCTCCTACACTGTTGCTGGGAATGTAAATTGGTACAAACATTATGTTTTTTTTCTCTTACAAAAATATTACTCTGTTGCTGTATTAGTAATATTTTTAGGAAAATTATTTAATGTTACCTAGTAAGTGACATATTTTAGGTGGCTTAAGGGTCAAATGATATTCTAACCGTAGAACAGTAATGCTGTGGCTTGATATTTTATTGTGCACGTATATGGATATAATCATATACATAGATATAAATCAGGTTATTAAAGTGTAGATAAATATGTGCCCTTTATGAAACTCATGGGGAGTGAAAAATTAAAGGTCGTTCCTTGGCCCTCATTTTCCTTCATATCTACAGAAGAAACCACTGTTACCAGTTCGGTGTGTAGCATTCTAGGTATCTTGCCCTATTTGTAAGTGTATACACATGCAAATGTACATGCTTATATGCATATTTGTACATTTGTATACACTTATAAAAATTCAGGGGCTCATATATTCTGTAATGTCCCTTTTCCTCTTGAAACTATGTCTTAGAGAGCTTTCTATTTTAGTGCAAATAGAAAGTACAGATACATTGTTTGTAGTGATCAGAAACTGCAAATCATTGAGTGGGTAGAGCATACTTTATTTAAATATTCCTTTGATCAGCTTCTAAGTTGTTTGTGCTGTAGTGAACATCCTTACATATTTCCACATCTATATCTATTCTTTTTATATTTATGTGCATGAGATAGGATAGATTTCTAGATGTGAAAGTGATCAAGTGGTGTGCATGTTTTATAGTTTGATAGATATTGCTGAATTGCCTTTTAGTATGTGCTGTACCATTTACATCCTTGCCAGCTGTTATGAGTGAGCATTTGTCTCTTCTGTACTCCCACAATCACTGAATATTATCACTGTTCTTCATTTTCCATTTCATTGTTTGATTTCCCTGATTACTTTGTGAGGTTGAACACTTCACCATGTTTTATAGGTCAGTTCATTTTATCTATCAGTTGCTTGTTTGTATTCATTGTCCCTTTTACTGTTAGGTTTATCTCTCAATGTACTTGGTTCTTCCTTTATATCCATAAGTAAAGTTTTATTATATTTCTCATTAAAGTTGTTCCTAGTAACTTGATTGTTATTGCCTCTCTTTTCATTACATTTGAATTGATTATCGCTGTTGTTTGTTTAATAGGAGGTATAGGAAAGTTGTTGATGTGTTTATATGTTACTATGGTGATCAATCTTACAGAAAACTCTGTTAGAGCTTTTCAGTTGATTAACTTGTATCTTCTAAGTAGAAGTTGGTGATGTTATCTGTCAGTGATGACAGTTTTGTCTAGTCCCTTGTGGTGTTAAAACTTCTTATTTCCCTTTGTTTACCTTAATTACATAACATTCAGTCTTAGGTTACATGGCTTTCTTTTAAAGTTTGGCTCCATATAAGATTTTTCTGTTCAGTGGGAAGCAGGACTGTAACTTGCTTTTACCTTTAGAATGATTAGGTGGTTATCTGAACTCTAGTTACTAAATTTCTAGTTTTCCTCTTGAGTTGCAGAACCATTGTATTCATTCAGCAAAGCACATATTGAGTGCCTGTGTAATGTCTGGTGCTGTTAGGTGTGGGGAGTGCAGTAGTGACTAAAACAAAATTCCGGCCCTCATGGAGATTACATTCTATCTTAAGAGACAGATTAATAAAATAACAATAAGTGTAATGTGGGGCACAAACAAGAATGAAGCGGGGAAATGGATAGCAAGTGACAGGCCCTATTTTGTGGATTTGCTCATAAGAAAAGTCCTCTCTGAGGATGTGACATTTCAGCGAAAACCTCAATGAAGAGAAGCCTGTGACTATCTGGGAGAAGTGTTCTAGGCAGAGGAATCCATAAATGCCAAGGCCCTGAAGTGGAACATCTTAGGTGTGTTTATGAAGCGCTAGGTGGCCAGTACAGCAGGATGGCAGAGTGTAAGGAGGAGAATGTTCACATGTGAGGATCAGAGGTAACCAGGACAGGCACATTGTGTAGGGCCTAGTAGGACAAGAGGACTTAGGACTTCATCCTAGAGGAGAAACCGTTGGATCAACTGAGGTGGGAAACATTGCAAAAAGCAAGTTTCAGAGGGTAGGGTGTGGAGTCACATTTGGTTTTTGATGTATTAACTTTAGAGATGCTGTTGAGTAGACAGTTAAATATGAGTTGTAATTCAGTAGGGAGGTAGGAAATAGAGGAATTTGGGAGTTAACAGCATATACATAAAGAGACTGGGTGAGATTACCCAGGGAATGAGCCTTTGTATGTAGAGAAGAGATTTAATGACAGAGCCCTGGACACTCTACCATTTAGGGGTCAGTAAAGAGGAAGAGGAACCAGCAAAGGAAGTGAGAAGCAGCAACCAGTGTGGTAGAAGAATCAGGAGAATGTTATGTCCAAGAAGCTAAGGAGAAAACGAGCACTTGTCTCATGGGCATATGACAGATTGAGAATTGGCAAGTTGTAGGTGCTTGGTAGAGTAACTAGATAATTTATTGATCAAACCAAGACACCCTCCCCCCACCCCCTTTTCTGGCTGCACCGCGCAGCACGTGGAACTTCCCTGTCCAGGGATCGAACCCGTGCCTCCTGTAGTGGAAGCACAGAGTCTTAGCCACTGGACCACCAGGGAAGTCCAAACCAAGACATTTTGAATGTGACAGGAGCACAATCATTATGCGAGAATGACAGGCCTAAACTGGCACAGTCCAGGCAAACCCAGTTGTATGTCACCCTGTTCTTTAGTGACCCTGATCCCAGCCCCTTCAGTGGGATGTGGGGGAGGACATTCAGATAGAGAGGCATGGAGCTGAAGTGGAGAACGGGATACAGAACTTTTTCAGGGAGTATTGTTCTAAGGTTGGTGCGGAGAAGTGGAGCAGTAGCTGGAAGAGGATGTGGAGTCCAGAGAGGGGTTTCTTTTTTTTTTTTAAGAAGATTGTTGTTATTGCAGTAAACTGTATGCTGATGGGACTGATTTTCAGAGTAGGAAAGGTTGATAATTCAGGAGAAGAAGGGAATAATGCAAAGTTCATGAACAGGAAAGAAAATGTGATCCGGAATACAGGTAGAGGGATTGATGTCAGCTATAGGAGCATACATAGTATGTTTAATAGGAGGGAAGGTAGAGTATATGGGAAACATTCAGGAAAATCGGAGGGTTTGGTAGGAGGATATGGAAACTCTTCTGACTACCTCTATTTTGCCATTGAATTATAACAAGCAAGTTCTATCAACTGAAGGGTGTAAAATGGAGAGTCTTACATTTTTTTTTTTTTTTTTTACTTTTGGCTGCGTTGGGTCTTTGTTGCTGCCTGTGGGCTTTCTCTAGTTGCGGTGAGCAGAGGCTACTCCTCGTTGGGGTGCACGGGCTTCTCATTGTGGTGGCTTCTCTGGTTGCAGAGCATGGGCTCTAGATGGGGCTCCAGTAATTGCAGCACGTGGGCTCGGTAGTTCTGGCTCGCAGGCTCTAGAGCACAGGCTCAGTAGTTGTGGCACACGGTCTTAGTTGCTCCGTGGCATGTGGGATCTTCCCGGACCAGGGATCGAAACCGTGTCCCCTGCATTGGCAGGTGGATTCCTCACCACTGCGCCACCAGGGAAGTCCCTTCAATGTTCGAAGACAGAAAAAGTATGAAATAAATGTCTAAGGTAATGGCAGAGTAAACTGGCCCAAGTGGAGATTGCTGGGCAGCAGTGAGGGGCTACTTGAGGTGTGAGGTTAGAAATACAAAGTGAAGTCAGTAGCCTGGCTGTGTCTTTTTCCCTCAGCTTGAATTCACAGACCAGAGTAGATGGAGGGTTAGATTTAATAAGGATTGAGGTTTTTCACAGACAAATATAATGGAATGAAATAAAAGGAAGTATTGAGGGTCTATGTAACAGAGTGATTATAACTGCTGACCATGTAATCCAAGCTGGGAAAAGAGGTAATAAAGATACGGGGATGAGGGTCCCAGTGTCAATAGCTAACAGTGAGTGCCTACCAGGGAACTGGCACTGTAGGTGCTTTACATTCAGTCCTCAAAGTAATCCTGTGAGGTAGTGCTTTTGTACCACTTTACAGATGAGGAAATTGAGGCACTGAGTTTAAGCAGCTCATATATGGTTGTGCAGCTGGTAATTAGCCTTTTAATACAGGCAGTATGGCTCTGCAATCCATACTTGTAACCACTGTATTACATCTGCCTTTTAGCTGAACCGTGAGAAGCTGGTAGGGGAAATGAATTGGCAGATCCTGTAAGGTTGAAGATTATTGGAGTGAGGTCCTAGAGGGTGTAAAGCTCCTATGGACACAAGTATACAAATACTGTTCAAGTCCCTGCTTTCAACCTCTTGTTTTTTTGAGAGTGTGTGGGTCAACATGTCTTGGTCCAGTGGAGTGAAATCCTGAGACACTTAGGGGAGAGATGGTCTTGAGCTTGTAAGAATTTTTCCTTTGCCAATTTTGACGTGTGAGGGGCTGAGTAATGGAGTTCTGACTAAAGTTATGTTTGGTAGCAAATACAGGCACTGGTCCAAGATAGCTAGCTACCCTACCCCCAACAATTTTTTTTTTTAAAGTTGAAGTTTAGGAGGAACCAGCAGTTTTACAGACCTCAGTTCATGGGTCTTCTCCCCGTGGATCTGTTGCTCTCACCACAGTTTAGCTCTTACCAACTGAGTGACTTTGGGTAACTTATTCAACCTTTCTTAATTTCAGTTTGGTTATCTGTAAAATGGGAACGGCAATGTCTACTTCAACGGGATAGTTAAGAGGATTCAGTGAGAATAATGTACTTTAAGGTTTTTTGTTTGTTTGTTTTGTTTGGTCGTTTGTTTTTGTTTCATGTATTTTGAAGTTCTGTTGTTAGGGATGCATACACATTTAGAATTAGAATTATGTGTTGTTGGGAATCAGTATTATCAATATGTAATATCCTTCTTTATCCCTGGTCATTTTTTTTTTCGGAGTTTGCTTTGTATGATATTAGCATATCCACTCCAGCTTAATTTTGATTAGTGTTGCATGGTGTATGTTTCCTTAAATATGTCATTATATTTGATTTCGGTTTCAAGTAGGCAGCATATAGTTGGGACATTTTCTTTTTTAATTGATTCTGACACAATCTCTGTTTTTTTTTTTTTTTGCGGTACGCGGGCCTCTCACTGTTGTGGCCTCTCCCGTTGGCTCCGGACGCGCAGGCTCAGCGGCCACGGCTCACGGGCCCAGCCGCTCCGCGGCATGTGGGATCTTCCCGGACCGGGACACGAACCCGCGTCCCCTGCATCGGCAGGTGGACTCTCAACCACTGCGCCACCAAGGAAGCCCAATCTCTGTATTTTGATTGGAGTGTTTTTAGACCACTTATGTTGAGTGTAATTATTAATTTGTTTTGATTTAGGCCCATCATTTGTTATTTATTTCTAGTGAGCCTTTAATTTTGGTTCTGTAATTTTTTATTTCTAAAATTTCTTCTTTACGTCTTTTCTTTATTTGCTCATACTTTCTATTTTAAGTTTTAAGAGTGTTCAGTATCGCTCATTAGAACATTTTATAATAGCTGCCTCAAAGTGCTCATCAGATAATTCCAACCTCTGTCATTTTATCATTAGCCTTTTTTGTTCATTGTACTTTTTCGTGTGATTTGATATTTTTGTAGTTCTTTATGTATCCAGTAATTTGGATTGTTTCTTGAACATTTTAGATATTATAAGACTGTGTTTTAAAAACATGGAGAATGGTGGTAATTTTGATTTAGCAGGCACTTTGGCCTGGGTAGGTCCAAGCTACAGGTTTCAACCAGCCTTTTGTGGGCTTGTAGTAAGGTCAGTTTAGTTTTCAAAGCCTTTTGCAGGACTGTTTCTATTTGTACTGTGTGTGCAGTACCAAGTAATCAGTCTGGGACCTGGCCAGAGGTCTGTTAGCTCAGTTCTGAAAGGCTTTCTTATACTAATTAGGATCAGGTCCACCCATGGGCAGGTTGTTGGTCAGGTCAGGTGAGCTCTCTCATTTTCTGCACCTCAGCAGTCACTCCTGGGTTTCAGAGTTCTTTGAGTTCAGGCCAGGAGATACTGGAGAGGTAAAATGGAAGTAAACTTAGTGATACTTTGGTAGTACTTTGAATTTTGGTGTCTGTTCCTGAACAACCTGCTGTTGTATGTCTTTAAGGAAACTCAAATAGCTGTTTCGTGAATTATTTACATGTTTTATAGTTACACTCAGTGAGAGAAAAAGTTTGTCATATATTCCTTCATCTTATTTAGAGCTGGAGCCCCTTGATAATCTTTTGTTTGGGACTTTTATGTGTGTTTTTAAATCGAAAAATAGGTTGTAATTTTATTTTCTTTCATTACCATTGTTTTGACTTGGTATGTATGACAATTATAATATCTGCAAAAAATGGGTAGTAGAGTGTTCCTTTTTTATTCTATGGAACAGATCTCTGTTTATGATGGATATTGGTTTTATACAGTGTCTTTGATTTTGTTGTCAGTGGAATGCCAGCCTCATAGAATCAGTTGGAAAGTGTTTCCTTCTCCATTATTTACAGAAGATAGTGCAGGATTAGTATTATTTCTTAAAAGTTTCATGGAATTCATCAGTAAAGCCATTTGGGATTGGATTTTCTTTGTGTGAAGGTTTATACTTACAAATTCAATTTTTAAAATAGATAACTGGGTTATTCTATTTCTGGGTTTTCTATTTCTATTTCTATTCTTAAGTCATTTTTGGTAATTTGTGCCTTCCAAGGATTTTGGTCCATTTCATCTACGTTGCTGATTCATTGACATAAAATTATTTATAATATAATGTCATTGTCCTTTTAATGTGTGTGGTTTCTCTAGTGATGACCCCTGTTTCAGATTTTCTGTTGGTAGTTTGTGAGGGTTTTTTTGTTTGTCTCTCATTTCTTGATCATTTTTGCTCGAGAGTCATCTATTTTATTCTTTCAAAGGAGTATCTTTTGGTTTCACTGATGTTTAAAAAAATTGTTGTGCTTTTATATCATCGATTTCTGCTCTTTATTATTTCTTCCCTTCTATTTATTACAGGCTTGATTTGATTTTCATTTTTTAATTTCTCAAATAGAGGCCTGTATTACTATTAGAGTTGAGCTGTTATTTTCTGATTTAACTATTTTTTTTTTTACTGTTTATTTTTATTGAGGTGAAGTTGATGTACTATATTACAGAAGCTTCAGGTGTAGAAAATAGTGATTCACAATTGTTTTACAATTTTTAAAGGTTATATTATTCAGTTTATAGTTATTATAAAATATTGGCTATATTCCCTGTGTTGTACTGTATATTCTTGTAGCTTATTTATTTTATATATAGTTGGTACCTCTTAATTCCTTGATATAGGAATCTTACATCTTGACCCTGATATAACTATCTTGCCCTTGATATAACTATTTAAGTAAGTTTCCCTCATTCACTGCTTACCTGAATCTTAAAAATTTTGAAATGCTGTGTTTTCATTTTCATTTAGCTCAAGCTATTTTTAATTTCCTTGTCATTTCTTTCTTGACTAGTGGCTTATTTAGAATTGTGTTGTTTACTGAATATTTGAGGATATTGCATACCTCTTTTTTGTTTGTTTACAGTTTAATTCTCTTATGACCAGAGAACATGTTCTGTATGATTTCAGTCTTCTAAAATTTGTTGAACTTTGTTTTAAGGCCTACAATGTGGCTTATTCTCTGGATTGTGTGCTTGGAAAGAGTAGGTATTCTCTTGTCATTAGGTAGGGTGTTCTATAACTGTCAATTAGGTCCATGTGGGTTGGTAGTAGTCTTAAGTCTTCTGTCTCTTTATGGAGTTTTGTGTCTACCTGTAGCAATTATTGAGCAGAGTGTTGCAATATCCAGATGTAACTGTGGGTTTAAATATTTCGCCTTGCAGTTATGTATTTTGAAACTTTGCTATTGAGTGCATACATATTTAGGACTGTTATCTCCTTGATGAAGGTTCTTGTTTTCTTAATTTAATCTGATAAAATTTGCCTTTGAATTATTGTGTTAAGACCACTTACACTTAACGTAATTATTTATGTGGATGGGTTTAAATCTACTTGCACTTTGTTTTATATTTGTTCGTTTTCTCCCATTTTATCCTTTGTTTCCTTTTATTCATCTCCTGTGTTTTTTGGGTTAATTGAATATTTTTTTAGGATTCTTTTATCTCCATTTGACTAATAAGCTGTGTGTTTGTGTGTGTGTGTTTACAAAGCAGTAGCTCTAGGATTTACGTTACACATTTTTAACTCATCAGCGTCTACTTTCAATTAATATCAGTTCAGATATAATAAAAAGCCTGTACATCAGTATACTTTTACCCTCCAGTGTTTTGAACTATTGTTGCCATATATTTAAATTTTATGTATATTATGAAATCCACAATAAAAAATTATTTATTTATTTATGTGTGGTACGCGGGCCTCTCACTGTTGTGGCCTCTCCCGTTGCGGACACGCAGGCTCAGCGGCCATGGCGCACGGGCCCAGCCGCTCCGCGGCATGTGGGATCCTCCCAGACCGGGGCACGAACCTGTGTCCCCTGCACCGGCAGGCAGACTCTCAACCACTGCGCCACCAGGGAAGCCCCTCATAATAAATTATTTTTGCTTTGAACAGTGAGTTAACTTTTAAAGAGATTTAAAAATAAGTCTTTTATGTTTATTCACATAGTTATCATTTCCATCACTCTTTATTCCTTTCCATAGACGAATTTTGATCCAAATTTTTATTGAGTATTCCTTTTTTTCTGAAGAATTTCCTTAATGTGTCTTCTAATGAAGGTTTTTGGGTGAAGAATTTGTTTAGCATTTGTTTGAAAAAAATTTTAGATTACTATTATCTATGTATCTATCTATGGCTGTGGTGGGTCTTTGTTTGCTGCACGCGGGCTTTCTTTAGTTGCGGTGAGCTGGGGCTACTCTTTGTTGCAGTGCACAGGCTTCTCATTGCAGTGGCTTCTCTTTGTTGCGGAGCACGGCCTCTAGGGCACGCGGGCTTCAGTAGTTGCAGCACGCGTGCTCAGTAGTTGTGGCGCACGGGCTTAGATGCTCCATGGCACGTGGAATCTTCCCGGACCAGGGCTTGAACCCGTGTCCCCTGCATTGGCAGGCAGATTCTTAACCACTGTGCCACAAGGGAAGTCCCTACTATTGTTTCTGAAGGATACCTTTTGCTGCATGTTTTATTCAAGGTTTATGTGTTTTTTGTTTGTTTTTTTCTTTAATCTTTTTCCATGCACTTTTAAATATGTTGTTTCACTGTCTTCTGGCTTACATAGTTTCAGATGAAAATGTTGCAGTTATTCTTATTTTTGTTACCCTGTAAACAGTATGTCTTTTGGGGGGATTGCTTTTAAGCTTTTCTTTTTATTACTGTTAAGCAAATAGACTATTAAGTGCCTTACTGATGTGTATGTATGTGTCTGTTAGGGATTTTGTTGTACTTCTTGTGTCCGTCAGGTTTTGTTTAGTTTTGTTTTTAATTTGCAAGATTTTGTAGCTGTTATTTCACTAAATATTTTTCCTGTTCCCTTCCCTCCAACTCCAACCTAACACCTATTAGACTGGTTGTTATCATCCCACAGGGCACTGCATGCAGCTGTGTTTGTCTTTTTTCACTTTGTCCTTTATTTTGGGAAGGTTGGTTTTTTTTGTTTATTTGTTTGTTTGCTCTTTGCTGTGTCTTTAAGGTCAACCATCTTTTCTTTTGGAATTTCTAATTAAATGTTAATCTTTCAAATTTTCATTTGATGTCATCTTTTGATGTTACTTCTATTAGTTACACTTTGTTAACATTTTAAATTACCTTCCATTTCTCTTCTCCCTTCATGTTTTCCATATTCAATAAGATATGAGGCATACTGATAATAGCTGGTTTAATATCCATGCTTATCCCTCTATTGTCTCTGTTGTTTTGTTTCTATTGCTTGATTTTTCTTCTGGTTATGACTCATATTTTCCTGCTTTTTTGTATAACTTATAAATTTTTATAATGCCACACATTTTGACTTTGTTGTTGTTTGTTATTATTTGTTTTTGGCCGTGCTGGGTGTTCGGGCTTTCTCTAGTTGCGGCGAGCGGGGGCTACTCCTCCTTATGTTGTGTGTGCTTCTCATTGCGGTGGCTTCTCTTGTTGTGGAGCATGGGCTCTAGGCATGTGGGCTTCAGTATTTGTGGCATGTGGGCTCAATAGTTGTGGCGCAGAGGCTTAGTTGCTCTGTGGCATGTGGCATCTTCCCAGACCAGCGATCAAACACATGTCCCCTGCATTGGGAGGCGGATTCTTTTTTTTTTTTTTTTTTAAAGGGAATTCCTTTATTTTTATTATTTATTTATTTTTTTGGCTGTGTTGGGTCTTCGTTTCTGTGTGAGGGCTTTCTCTAGTTGCGGCAAGCGGGGGCCACTCTTTATCGCGGTGCGCAGGCCTCTCACTGTCTGCAGCCTCTCTTGTTGCGGAGCACAGGCTCCAGATGCGCAGGAGCCTGTAGTTGTGGCTCACGGGCCTAGTTGCTCCGCGGCATGTGGGATCCTTCCAGACCAGGGCTCGAACCCATGTCCCCTGGATTGGCAGGCAGATTCAACCACTGCGCCACCAGGGAAGCCCAGGGAAGCGGATTCTTAACCACTGCGCCACCACCAGGGAAGTCCCTTTTGTTGTTGTTGAGAGGTAGATTTTGTTATAATACTTTGACAAGTGTTAAACTTTTTGTTTTTGTTTTTTGGCTACCAGTTGAATTAGTTGTGGATCATTTTGATTCTGTTGATATTTTGTCAGCTGTTTTAGGGATGGTCTAGAATAGCATTTGTTCTAGGCTTCATTTAGCCCTGTTCCTAAAGGTGTGTGCCGAATACATTATATATAGTCATTGAGGTCTTGGCACTCTGGCTAAAGGGAACATGTTTGACTCCTGGCTCTCTGTGAGCTCTGGGACTTGTTCGTATTGCAGCTCTTCTGTAATGGTTCTTTCCTTGGAAGCTGTTCCTTTGCAGCCTTGTGAGGTTTTATACCACAACTGTACAGTTCGGTATTCAGGTAAAAACTCAAGGGTACCCTTATGCAGATTTCTGGAGCTTTTTCTCTGCACAGCTCACTCCTACTGTGTACCCTGTTCTACAAATTCTAGCGTCCTTTATCACCCTTAACGGATGATTGAGCGTATGACTGCAATATGGAAATATAAAATATATTTATTTTATTTTTGACTGTGTCGGGTCTTAGTTGTGGTACGTGGGATCTTCATTGCGGCATATGTGTGATCCTTTGCTGAGGTGGGGCTTCTTGCTGTGGTGCTCAGGCTTCTCTAGTTGTGGTGCATGTGCTCTCTAGTTGTGGCCTGCGTGCTCAGTAGTTGCGGTGCACGGGCTTAGTTGCCCTGAGGCATGTGGGATCTTAGTTCCCCAACCAGGGATCGAAACGCGTGTCCCCTGCATTGGGAGGCAGATTCTTGACCACTGAACCACCAGGGAAGTCCCTCTAAAGTTTTTTTTTTTTAAGTTAAACATAACTTAAACATAACTACTACTACTTAAACATAACTATTTGCCTTAATAAAATCTAAAAATAATTATTCTCTCTTTTTCTATGAACAATAAAATCAACCTTAGCCCTGATAACCCTTTCCCATCAGGTTTTTGTCATCTCTTATTTGTTCTGCCTACTTTCCCCCTTCCCCTCATGAATGATGCTGTTTTGGCTGCTTGACTTGGTGTGTTATATTGGCAAATTTCTAATATTAAATTATACTTGCATTCTCATTATATTTATTGGTATTCTTTTCATCCATAGTTTTTTGGATATGTTAGGATTTTTTTTTTTTTTTTTTTTTTTTTTTTGTGGTACGTGGGCCTCTAACTGTTGTGGCCTCTCCCGTTGTGGAGCACAGGCTCCGGACACGCAGGCTCATCGGCCATGGCTCACGGGCCCAGCCGCTCCGCAGCATGTGGGATCTTCCCGGACCGGGGCACGAACCCATGTCCCCTGCATCGGCAGGCAGACTCTCAACCACTGCGCCACCAGGGAAGCCCTGGATATGTTAGGATTTTGCTTCGGTTATTTCCTTTTAATTTTTTTTCTGTGGGATGAGGATGACTTTTTTTTTTTTTTTTTTGCGGTACGCGGGCCTCTCACTGTTGTAGCCTCTCCTGTTGCGGCGCACAGGCTCCGGACGCGCAGGGTCAGCGGCCATGGCTCACGGGCCCAGCCGCTCCGCGGCATGTGAAAACGTCCCAGACCGGGGCACAAACCCGTGTCCCCTGCATCGGCAGGCGGACTCTCAACCACCGCGCCACCAGGGAAGCCCGAGGATGACTTTTTGACAGTGTGTAGTATTGCACTTATAAAACTATTTGGACTTTGATTGCTTTAACTTAAAAAAATTTTTATATCTCCTTTATTGGTTTTGATGGATTAATATCCTTTTAAAGATAAGATTTAGGGCTTCCCTGGTGGCGCAGTGGTTAAGAATCCACCTACCAATGCAGGGGACACGGGTTCAAGCCCTGGTCCGGGAAGATCCCACATGCCGCGGAGCAACTAAGCCCGTGCGCCACAACTACTGAGCCTGTGCTATAGAGCCTGCGAGCCACAACTACTGAAGTCCACGTGACTAAAGCCTGTGTCCCACAACAAGAGAAGCCACCGCAGTGAGAAGCCCACACATCACAATGAAGAGTAGCCTCTGCTCCCCACAACTAGAGAAAGCCTGCGCGCAGCAACGAAGACCCAACGCAGCCCAAAATAAATAAATACATAAAATTAAAAAAAAAAGATTTAAATAGGTTTCCTGTTATTTAAAAGTGTTTTTTGCTTTACCTTTTCATATTATTTTTCTCTATTCTTTATTGTTTTCAACTCTTTAAGTATTTTTCAAATAAATACTGTGTTGGTTTGTACTTTTTCTTTTCAAGTAATGAAATAATTTAAAGTTCTGAAATTATCTGAATACTGCTTTGTCAATTTCTAAGTTTTTTTTAATATGTAATGTCTTTATTTTTTCTTTCTTATTTTATGTGTTTAAAAACTGTTTTTGACTGACTTCTATCCTTTATGAGACCTCAAAAACTTTAAAGGTCTTTGCAGTTAATTGCATTGGGTAAGAGAATTGTACTTTACCATGATTCTTTTTTTTTAAAAACATCTTTATTGAAGTATAATTGCATTACAATGTTGTGTTAGTTTCTGCTGTATAGCAAAGTGAATCAGCTATATGTATACATATCTTCCCATATCCCCTCCCTCCCTATCCCACCCCTATAGGTGGTCACAAAGCACCGAACTGATCTTACCATGACTCTTATGTTTATTTTACTTTACTGAAGTGTTTATAAATTAAAATCCATCACACTTGTAAGGCAAGTGTGATTAGATCATGCTTAATAGTTAGATTTTTTGTTTTTTGGTGGGGGTGGTTTGCAGGAGTGTGCCTCACTTTCTCCTTAAGGGGTAGGTGTCTTAAAAATGCAGACGTCTGGGCATCACTCCTCAATTTCATTAGATCTAGAGGTGTAACCTGGTGTGTGAACTTTGAACCCACTAGGTAGTTATAAACCACCACTGTAGGGCTTCCCTGGTGGCACAGTGGTTGAGAGTCCGCCTGCCGATGCAATGGACACGGGTTCATGTCCTGGTCCGGGAAGATCCCACGTGCCGCGGAGCGGCTGGGTCCGTGAGCCATGGCCACTGAGCCTGCGCTCCGCAACGGGAGAGGCCACAGCAGTGAGAGGCCCGCATACCGCAAAAAACCCCCCCAAAAAACAAAAAAACAAAAAACAAAAAAACAAAACCACTACTGTAGACAGAGGGAGTGATCTCAGGTCTGGTAAAAGAGGGGAAAACCTAGCCTGGAGAATACTTACAGAAGTGAGTTATGATGACACAAACATATTAATATGGGCCTGTCCCCACATTTAGGTATAAGGAAGGGCTGAATGTGTGGGAAAAATGACTGTAAAGTGTGATATTTACTATTTGATATGGTAAAGTAAATGGAAAATTGCCTAAATTATTTTGTGTACCTTCAACTTGTGCTTTATTTTGAGTATAATTCTAAGATTTAATGTGTAACATTTAATTATATGTTTATTTCTTTGTCCATAGGCCTCGAAGTAGAGGAAAAAGTACAGTGGAAGATGAGGACAGCATGGATGGGCTGGAGACAACAGAAACAGAAAATACTGTGGAAACAGGTTTCAAAACTTAATTTAAAAATTTAAGAATTTACAGAATAATTTATATAGTTAGCCGTCGTCTATACACCGAGTTCTAAAACTTCCACGTGCTAGAGTAGTTTAATAAGTAATGACAAAGTGATAAAACTGAGTTTCTCCCTTTTTTTCCCCCTAAAGCTCTGATTTAGTAGAAATTGCTTAATCTCTGTAGAGAAATATTTTATTAAAGCAAAATTAAAACTGGAATAAACAGTAATTCCAGGCCATTCGTATGGTATCTCATGGGAGATGTCTGGCTTATGAACCATCTAGTGTTTGTTTATTGTGTTAGTATATATGTGAGGAAAAAATATGTTCCATTAGCAAATGATACTGTGAAATGCTGCGTGAGAGCAGAGCAAATACTTCCTAGTCTACAGGACTTTTAGGTGCCTTAAATAAGCTAATGTGTGTTTTGCATCTGCAAAAGGAAAATAGAATAGGTTGCCCAAAGTAGTTTCCAAAGTTTACACCAAGTTAGTGATTTAATGAGCTGTCAATGGGACTAGGTTTCATATTGTGTTCACAGGATATCTACGCGCGATGGTCTGTCATTGTCAGTATTTTTACAGTTGTTGTTTAGACATAGTTGATAGGCTTTTTCTCTGATGTTGAATGTCACCACCTTGATGCTTACAGAATGTCATACAGTTTTTAGAGAAAATTAGAAATTGCTGTATCTTTTATAATATAATTTTCCATGAAGTATTTTGGTTGTCAGATGTGTTGCTATTATATCCATGTAATTCTTGGAAAAGCCTTCAAAACGTTCTGCAGTTCTCATTCCTTTTTCCCATAGAGTCTAGTTAAGAAGAGTGACAGGAGAGAAGCTTGTAAGTTCAGAATTCTACATTTTACCCTTTGGTGTACATTCATTACCACATTATTTATTTTATAAATTTATTTATTTTATTTATGTTTTTTTTGGCTGTGTTGGGTCTTTGTTGCTGCATGCAGGCTTTCTCTAGTTTCGGTGAGCAGGGGCTACTGTTCATTGCGGTGCGCGGGCTTCTCATCGCGGTGGCTTCTCTTGTTGCCGAGCCTGGACTCTAGATGTGCGGGCTTCAGTAGTTGTGGCATGCGGCCTTCGGTAGTTGTGGCTCGTGGGCTCTAGAGTGCAGGCTCAGTCGTTGTGGCGCACGGGCTTAGTTGCTCCGCCGCATGTGGGATCTTCCCACACCAGGGCTCGAACTTGGGTCCCCTGCACTGGCAGGCAGATTCTTAACCACTGTGCCACCAGGGAAGCCCCTCATTACCACATTACTTTAAACTTGGATTTATATAAGTTCTCCACTAGTTATTTTTCATAGCTTTTCCCCTTAATTTAAATTTTTTCTGTACTTTGTACCGTTACTTTCTTGTGAAAAGTTTTTTGTAATTTTAAGTGACATTTGCGGTGTAACGATTACTTGCAAGTCCCTTTAAGCCAGTGCTCTAAGACTGTCCACAGGTCCCTTTTGGTTGTACTTACCAGAAGTCTCCTTGAGTACTCTGTCTTGTTCTCTGAAGATTTAGCACGTCCCTTTCCATTTTCCTCTCCTTCTCCCATTGTCAATTTTAATAATCTATTCAACACCCAGACCTTGTAGCTCCTTGATTTCCTCAAAATCCTCTTCTCCAGCCCACCTCAGTCACTCTTATGGGCAAACTTTAGCCTTTATCACTGTATCACTTACTAGGACACTTGCTGTTTCACTTCCAAAGTCTCAGTTTCAACTGTCCTTACTATGCCTCTTCTTTCACTAGCTCACTTTTTCCTAATATCCGCACCACAGAAATTCTTCAGACACACTGAATTCTCCAGCTCAGTGATCTTACTGATGGGGTCTGTCAGCCTCCTTTTCTAGTTCAGATTTCGTTATCCAGTATTGTAGCTGTTCCGTTACACATCCTAAACTCCTTTGCCATCCTCCCACTATTTTGCTTTCATAGCAAAACTCAGACTCTGCATTTTAGCAGCGAAAAGGGCTGGAGAAAACCATAAACTTGCTGACTGGTGGCATTTTAAATTTATGACCTCAAATCTCAAGTGGGTCATGATTGCTATCCTTCACTCATTATAGTCTACTTAGAATTCCCGCTCCCATTATCAGGGATAATTCTTTCACCACCTTTTCTTCTCCCTTCAGACTTCTGACACCTCATTTTTCAGTTGATGATCTTGCTTATTTCAATGAAAAAATAAATAGAAGCAATCAGGAAAGAAATTCCACATTCATCCGCAATCAGATCTTCTTTCTTGCTTGTGTCTCTGTCCATCTATTTTATTATACCTTCCTAACTTAAAGTGGGATGAAAAGTCTCTGGGGTCATCTACAGCCAACTTTTCTACCTGCGTCCTGGATTCTGTCCCGTTTGCGCCTTCGGTTTTCCTTGGTTTCTGGTATCAAGAATTTTCTCTCTCAGTGAAATCATTTCCATTAGTATTAGCATTTGTTGCAGTATCACCCTTCTTAAACATAAGTAACTTCTCATGGTCAGCTACCCCTTTTAGCTACCATATTGCACCTTTGCTCATCTTTATAGCAAAAGCCCTTGAAAGAATTGTCTATACTTATGGTTGTTACTTATTTTTGACCATGTTTTCATGAACCTACTCCAGTCAGGCTTTCTTCCTCCTGCTCTCCCAGAGTTGGTTTTGATTTCATATTTTGCCAAAACCACTGTAGTCTCTGTCCTCCTGAGGTATTCAGTGTCATTTTCACACAGCTAACCATTTTCAGGAGGAAAACTTTTTGTTTTAATTTGGCTTTTTCAGGACGCCACATTCTCTTGCTTTTTCCTATCTCACTGATCTCTTTTGTTCATCTCACAGATTAGGTGGTCTCATTTAGTTCAGTTGCTTTAAATATTATCTATGTGCTGGTAACTCTAAAAATTATATTACCAGCACTTTTCTTGCTTTGAACACAACCAGTATCTTCAGCTTACTTCTTAACATCTCCTCTTCGATGTCTTAAGAGGGTCTCAAACTTAATGTGTCTTCTGTGGAACTGTTTACTGTTGTCCCAAAACCTTCTATTCGTCCAGTGTTCCCACCTCAGTAAATGACATCGTGGATTGTTCAGCCTCGAAATATGGAGCCTGTTGGAAAATGCTTTGGGCTTTACCTTGATAATCCTGCCTGATTTCAGTCACCTCTCATCTCCTCCTCTGCTGTCACTCCAGAACTAGTCACCACCACTGCTTGTGTGGACTACTGCAGGAGCTTCCCAACTGGTCTTGCTGCTTTTACTCTCACTCCATTCTAGTTTTGTTCTTCATGTAGTAGTGGAGTGAGCTTTTAATTAAAATCCAAAGTAAGAGTGTTTTATTTCCCTTCTGTAAACTATTCAAGGCCTCCAGGGATACTTAAAAGAAAACCTAAAGCCCATATATGATCTTCAAGCTCTACTGACCTTGGCTACCTGTCCAGCCACATCTCCTGTCTTCCCCTTGCTCTCTGGGCTCCAGCCATATTCCTTTTTCAGGCACTTGAACTTTTTGTCTTCTTTGCTTGGAACGCCTTTCTCCCAGATACTCATGGAACTTTTTGCTGTACGTCAGTCAAATTTCTACCCAGTGCTGTCTTGTTGGAGAGGCCTTTCCTGACCAGCCTGTCGAAAAGCAGCACTTGTCGTGCTCTATCCTCTTCTCCTGCTTTACTTCTCCTCCTAGTATTTAACAGATATGACATTATAATTCATATTTGTTTGTGTGCCTTTCATACTAAAACATAAACTTCATGAGGTCAGGGATTTGTCTTGTTCATTGATCTATTCCCAGTGCCCAGAATACTTCCAGGCATATGATAGGCATTGATGCCGTGTGTGTGTATATATATATATATATTTATATTTATATTTATCCTGTCCTTCCGTATGAAAGTTAAATAAAGCCAATTGTGTTAGTCTTTGCTCTGTCATTGTGCTTGGAAAGACCTTTGTCCAGTTCCTTTAGTGAACACATAGGGCAAGGAGAATAGTAAAGAAAAGGATAAAGAACAATTGTTAAAATTACCAACCTGCAATCAAAGAGAAGAAAGAGTTTCGTAAATTTCTAATCAATTTAAAAGCACATTCCAGTTGACTGCAAGACTTTGACATCTCTGCACATCTCCAGGCCCAGGATTTATTGGAAGGTCTCTTACTCTGTGAATTGTGTGCCTTGACACATTTCTTTAACGATTTGTAGTAATTATTAATTAAAATGAGTACTCTTTTAAGGTGTGTGTGTGGGGTGAGGGTAAGTGACGGGAATGAGTATCCTACAAGTGGTCATTGGGAAAGTAGCAAGAATTCTCACAAGTTTTTATGGTAAGAAAAATCCTCTCTTTTGGAGGTGGTGCAACTGTTGCCAGTTCTGTGTCCATTTTTCTTTATGAATAAAATCAACTTGGATGAAGTGCTAGTTACTTGAGGAGAGAAATTCCACTTTTCTTTGAGAGTCATTATATAATCAGGGCTTTGCAAACTTGTTTTAGTTAATTATAATTGGTTAATTATGATTTAGCTAATTATAATTAAACCTTTTTTTTTTAAACTGAAGTTGTCATTGTGTGGCTAGTGGGAGCCCCTTTTTGGCTGGCTTCTTAATCCTTTTTAATATCTCAAAATGTTTCAAAGCTATTGCTCGTTGGCAAGAATATTTTTCAGGCCCATCTTTAATACTCTGCCTCAGGATATGAAATCGCCTACTCTGTAAGACTACTAGTTCTTTTTAGTGGATAATAGTATGAGAGATCAAAGTCTAGGCTGTAGGGATGCATATCATATTGTTTCTGTTGAGAATTAGTTATGTTAGTCCATTCTAGTGATATACTAGTAATTATATAGATGTGAGGCTGTATATACATGCTTAGAAATATCAGTTCACATTCATACTTTCAGGTAACCACTAGCATAATTTTTTAAATAGACTTTAGTTTGGTTTTTTTTTTTTTTTTTTTTTGCGGTACGCGGGCCTCTCACTGTTGTGGTTGTGGAGCACAGGCTCCGGACGCGCAGGCTCAGCGGCCATGGCTCACGGGCCCAGCTGCTCCGCGGCATGTGAGATCTTCCCGGACCAGGGCACGAACCCGTGTCCCCTGCATCGGCAGGCGTACTCTCAACCACTGTGCCACCAGGGAAGCCCTAGACTTTAGTTTTTAGAACAGTTACAGGTTCACAGCAAAATTGAGTGGAAGGCACAGATATTCTCCATTTACCTCCTGCCCCTACACACGCATAGCCTCCCATTTATCAGCACTCCCACCAGCATTGGTGCATCTGTTATGATTGATGAAACTACAGTGACACAGTATTTTCACCTTAAGTCCATAGTTTACATTAGGGTTCACTCTTGGTGGTATACATTCTGTAGGTTTGGGAAGAATGTATAATGACATGTATCAATCAATATAGTATCATACAGATACTTTCACTGCCCTGAAAATCTTTCATTCTTTCCTTTCCTCCCCTCTAAGCCCTGGCAACCATTGTTCTTTTTTCTGTCTCCATAGTTTTGTCTTTTCCAAAATGTAATATAATTGGAATCATACCATATGTAGCCTTTTCACATTGGCTCATTTCACTTAGTAATATACATTTACGGTTCTTTTCATGGCTTGAAAACTCATTTCTTTTTATTGCTGAAAAATATTCTGTTGTATGTATATACAGCAGTTTATCTGTTCACCTACTAAAGGACACCTTGGTTGCTTCTAGGTTTTTGCAATTATGGATAAAGCTGCTATAAACATTTGTGTGCAGAGTTTTGTGTGGACATAAGTTTTCAGCTCCTTTGGGTAAATACCAAGGAGCATGATTGCTGGGTCATATGGTGAGAGTATGTTTAGTTTTGTGAGAAACTGGCCAAACCATTTTCCAAAGTAGATGTACCATTTTGCATTCCCACCAGCCATGAATGAGAGTTCCCGTTGCTTCACAGCCTCACCAGCATTTGGAGTTGTCAGTGTTCTGGATTTTGGCCATTCTGATAGGTGTTTAATAGTATCTCATTGTTTTAGTTTACACTTCCCTGATAACATATGATGAGGGATACCTTTTTATATGCTTATTTTCCATCTGTATATCTTCTTCCACTACTCTGTTAAATTCTTTGACTCATTTTTTAATCAGGTTGTTCATTTTCTTAGAGTTTTAAGAGTTCTTCATATAATCTGGATAAGAGTCCTTTACCAGATACATCTTTTGCAAATATTTTCTTCTAGTCTGTGGCTTGTCTTTATGTATCTCTTGGCAATGTTTTCTGCAGAGCAGAAATTTTAAATTTTAATGAAGTCTATCTAGTGTATCAATTATTTCTCTCATGTATCATGCTTTTGGTGTTGTATCTAAAAAGCCATTGCCAAACCCAAGGTCATCTAGATTTTCTCCTGTGTTATCTTCTAGGAGTTTTACATTTCACATTCTGTGATCCTTTTTTTTTTGCGGTACGTGGGCCTCTCACTGTTGCGGCCTCTCCCATTGCAGAGCATGGGCTCCAGACGTGCAGGCTCAGCGGCCATGGCTCACGGGCCCAGCTGCTCCGCGGCATGTGGGATCTTCCCGGACCGGGGCATGAACCCCTGTCCCCTGCATTGGCAGGCGGACTCTCAACCACTGCGCCACCAGGGAAGCCCCTGTGATCCATTTTGAGTTAATTTTTGTGAAGAGTGTAAGGTTTGTGTCTAGATTCTTTTTTTGTGTGTGCTTGGATGTCCATTTGTTCCAGCACCATCTGTTGACAAGGCTGTTTCCTAAAGTGGAAGCTTAGTTTATTGAGTTTAGATTCTTCTTTCTTTTTTTAAAAAAAATTATTTATTTATTTTTGGCTGTGTTGGGTCTTCATTGCTGTGTGCGAGCTTTCTCTAGTTGCGGTGAGTGGGAGCTGCTCTTCATTGTGGTGCACAGGCTTCTCATTGCAGTGGCTTCTCTTGTTGTGGAGCATGGGCTCTAGGCACGTGGGCTTCAGTAGTTGCGGCATGCAGGCTCAGTAGTTGTGGCTCACAGGCTCTAGAGCACAGGCTCAGTAGTTGTGGCACACAGGCTTAGTTGCTCTGCGGCATGTGGGATCTTCCCGGACCAGGGATCGAACCCGTGTCCCCTGCATTGGCAGGCGTATTCTTAACCACTGCGCCACCAGGGAAGCCCCCCTTGTTTGTTATATATGCATTCAGTGCTATGAATTTCCCTTATTCCCATTGTGGTCTGAGAGCAGACATTGTATGATTTTTATTATTTTAAATTTGTCTCAAGGCACAGAAACAAATTTATTTGGTCTGTTGGTAAATGTTCCATCTGACCTGGAGAAGAATGTGTATTCTGCTACTGTTGGATGAAGTAGTCTAAAGATGTCCATTATATCCAGTTGATTGATGGTGGTGTTGAGTTCAACTATGTCGTTACAGATTTTCTGTCTGCTGGATCTGTTTTTGATAGGTGGCTATTAACATCCCCATATATAATAGTGGATTTATATATTTGTCCTTGTAGTTCTATCAGTTTTTGCCTCATGTATTTTGACACTCTGTTGTTAGGTGCATATGTATGTGTTAAGGACTTTTATGTGTTGTTGGAGAATTGACCCTTTTATTATTATGTAGTGTTTCTCTTTATCCCTGAGAACTTAACTTGTTATGATGTCTGCTGTGTCTGAAAGCTTCTGCTTTTTTTTTTAATCTGAACAAATTTTCAGTATTCAAGTATTACGGTATTATTAACTATAGTCATCATGTTGGTACATTAGATCTCCAGACATATTCATTCTATAAAACTGCAAGTTTGTACCCTTTGACCAACAGCTCCTCATTTTCCCCACCCCGTGGTAACTACTGTTCTTCTCTCTGGCCAACTTTACATTTTTTATTAGAATTTTGACTTAGTTTTTCTAGGCTATAGACTTTTCAAAGTCCCACCGGAGGGAACTTTCCCCAGATTGTCCCTGGTACATCAGTTCCATTCTTAAGAGTCTAGAGTCGGTGAGCATTTGTTTGAATCCTTCCTTCCATATTTTATTTTATTTTATTTTTATTATTATTTTTTTGTGCGGTACGTGGGCCTCTCACTGTTGTGGCCTCTCCCGTTGTGGAGCACAGGCTCCGGACGCACAGGCTCAGCGGCCACGGCTCACGGGCCCAGCTGCTCCGCGGCATGTGTGATCTTCCCGGACCGGGGCACGAACCCGTGTCCCCTGCATTGGCAGGCGGACTCCGAACCACTGCGCCACTAGGGAAGCCCCTTCCTTCCATATTTTAATTAACACAAGGTTAAATGACACCTTCAGACTGTATCGTTAACAGTTTTATCCAGCAGTCTTAGTTCATACTAGACTTCAGTCTTGCCCAGGGTACCTCATTTCTCACAAAGGAAGAACACAATCAAACTGGGTGCATGCTCGTGTCTTGGCTTTCACTCTGTATAGACCACTCTCTCAATTATCCAGGTCTTTTTTAAAGAATTACCTCAACTCTTCGCTTTGTGAATACCCACCCTCAACTCCCTTTTCAGAAGTTCTGCCTTGATCATTAGACTTCACTAAGCCTATTTCTCTAGAGTTTTTGCATAGCCCGAAGTGTCTGTACCTTAATTCTATGTGGAGACATTTTTAACTGATACTGTGTTTTACCTGAAAGTCTAGACATGATATTTAATCCTTCTTTATTTCTGAATGAGTTTAGCAGATCTGGAGGCAAAACTTCTCACTAAAAGCCCTGAGAAGGGGAGCTATTATAAATGATACATTAAAAAAACAAACCAAAAAACACCTGTCTTCCAGTTGTATATAACTAATATATAAAAACATGATTTATATCAATATTTGTATGTTTGTTTAAACTTATTTGTATCATATCAGTTGTAGAAACTTTTGTGTATGTTGTTTCCAACTTATGGAGTAAATGTTTAATTGGTTTTTATTAATTACTGAAACCAAAAAAAAAGGTGTTTAAGGCTGGATTTTGTTTTAACATGATTCCTGGTGTTTTCCCTAGGTTTCGATATTATTTTTATTATCCTTATTTTCTAAATGTATTTTAATTGTAGTTTTGGTCTCCTCTTTGACTTCTGAGCTGTTTTAAGAGAGTTTAAAAAGTTTCCAATTGTGTGGATTTTCTCCTTGATTTTTGTTATTCATTTCTAATTTTATTATATTTCGTTGGTTTTGTATACTTTCTACATTTTGGAATTTGAGGTTTCTTGACGTATTCATCAGCTTTGGAAAATTCTCAGCTATTATATATTCAACTATTGCTTTTGTATCATTCTTTGTTTCTTCTAACTAAATGTTCATTAGACTGTTTCACTGTGTTTGTTATCATTTATCCTCTCTTTTAAATTTTTTTAATACTTTTGTTCCTCTGTCCTTTGTTCTAAACAGATCATTCTAGATAGATCTTACAGTTTTCTTATCCCCTTTTAACCATGTAATCGCTTGTTAAACATAACAATTGAGTCCATTTATTATGTTTTAAAAGTTCTGGGCTTCCCTGGTGGCTCAGTGGTTGAGAGTCTGCCTGCCGATGCAGGGGACACGGGTTTGTGCCCCGGTCCGGGAAGATCCCACATGCCGCGGAGCGGCTGGGCCCGTGAGCCATGGCCGCTGGGCCTGCGCATCCGGAGCCTGTGCTCCGCAACGGGAGAGGCCACAACACTGAGAGGCCTGCGTACAGCAAAAAAAAAAAAAAAAAAAAAAAAAAAGTCCTTTATTCAAGTTTGCAACTTTTTGTAGTTCTTAGTTCCCTCCTGAAAATTTTAATGCTCTGATTTTATTACCTTCAACGTGGTAAATACAGTTGGTTTAAAATTTTTGTTTGATTATTGCAGTATCTGGAGTTGTTTCATTTCAGTTGTTTCTGCTCATTCTTGCTCATGTCATCCTGTCTCCTCATGTAACTGATTATGTATGCTTGTGTGCTGGACAATTTATTTGTAGAAATAGATTGATGATGTTTTTCCCCAAAAGATAGTTTTTCTTTGATTTTTTTTTTTTTTTTTTTTTTTTTTTACTGGTACCTAGGGGCACTAGTATTTTAGGAGCACCTCAGTTCAGTTTCATGTCTCTATTTTCTGTTCCAAGCGTGTAACTCAAAGCTGTGCAGCACTCCTTGCAGAGATTGATTTCTGGTTCATTTTTCCTGTTGATGTCCACAACTTAGGGGTTCCTGCCATCTTGAGTTCCCATTCCCTGGATGGTTGTAGACTTCTAGGACTATCGATGAGTCTGTTGAAAGTCACAGTGCGTGCTCTTGGTTGCCTTTTCCCGAGCAGCCAACACCCCCATGGGAAATGCAGCCCTGAATATCAGGCTCACCTTCCTTTAATAATTCTTTACAACCTTGTTAGTTTTTTGATGCTTTTAGGACATTTTTACTTTCAAAAATATTTTACTCAGTTTTCTTGTCTTCAGTGGGAGGGTTGTTTCAAATTACCTAGTCTGCTGTTAGAGAAGTAGATGTTCTCTGGAGTTTTCTCTGCATTCTTTTTTTTTTTGAATGGATTAGTTATCCATTTTATACATATTAGTGTATACATGTCAATCCCAATCTCCAATTCATCCCCCCCCCCATCCCCCCTTGGTGTCCATAGGTTTGTTCTGTACATCTGTGTCTCAGTTTCCTCCCTGCAGACTGGTTCATCTGTACCATTTTTCTAGGTTCGACATATATGGGTTAACATACGATACGTGTTTTTCTCTTTCTGACTTACTTCACTCTGTATGACAGTCTCTGGATCCATCCATGTCTCTACAAATGACCCAATTTCGTTCCTTTTTATGGGTGAGTAATATTCCATTGTATATATGTACCACATCTTCTTTATCCATTCATCTGTCGATGGGCATTTAGGTTGCTTCCATGACCTGGCTATTGTAAATAGTGCTGCAAAGAACATTGGGGTGCATGTGACTTTTTGAATTATGGTTTTCTCTGGGTATATGCCCAGTAGTGGGATTGCTGGGTCATATGGTAGTTCTATTTTGAGTTTTTTAAGGACCCTCTATACTGTTCTCCATAGTGGCTGTATCAATTTACATTCTCACCAATAGTGCAAGAGGATTCCCTTTCCTCTACACCCTCTCCAGCATTTGTAGTTTGTAGATTTTCTGATGATGCTCATTCTAACTGGTGTGAGGTGATACCTCATTGTAGTTTTGATTTGCATTTCTGTGATGATTAGTGATGCTGAGCAGCTTTTCATGTGCTTCTTGGCCATCTGTATGTGTTCTTTGGAGAAATGTCTATTTAGGTCTTCTGCCCATTTTTGGATTGGGTTATTTGTTTTTTTAATATTGAGCTGCATGAGCTGTTTAAATATTTTGGAGATTAATCCTTTGTCTGTTGATTCGTTTGCAAATATTTTCTCCCATTCTGAGGGTTGTCTTTTCATCTTCTTTTTTTTTGTGGTATGTGGGCCTCTCACTGTTGTGGCCTCTCCCGCTGCAGAGCACAGGCTCTGGACGCGCAGGCTCACCGACCATGGCTCACGGACCCAGCCACTCCGTGGCATGTGGGATCCTCCTGGACTGGGGCATGAACCCGTGTCCCCTGCATCGGCAGGCGGACTCTCAACCACTGCGCCACCAGGGAAGCCCTGTCTTTTCATCTTGTTTGTAGTTTCCTTTGCTTTGCAAAAGCTTTTAAGTTTCAGTAGGTCCCATTTGTTTATTTTTGTTTTTATTTCCATTACTCTAGGAGGTGGATCAAAAAAGATCTTGCTGTGATTTATGTCAAAGAGTGTTCTTCCTATGTTTTCCTCTAAGAGTTTTATAGTGTCTGTTCTTACATTTAGGTCTCTAATCCATTTTGAGTTTATTTTTGTGTATGGTGTTAGGGAGTGTTCTAATTTCATTCCTTTACATGTAGCTGTCCAGTTTTCCCAGCACCACTTATTGAAGAGACTGTCTTTTCTCCATTGTATATACTTACCTCCTTTGTCATAGATTAGTTGACCATAGGTGCATGGGTTTATCTCTGGGCTTTCTATCCTGTTCCATTGATCTGTATCACTGTTTTAGTGCCAGTACCATATTGTCTTGATTACTGTAGCTTTGTAGTATAGTCTGAAGTCAGGCAGTCTGATTCCTCCAGCTCCGTTTTTTCCCCTCAAGACTGCTTTGCCTATTCGGGGTCTTTTGTGTCTCCACACAAATTTTAAGATTTTTTTGTTCTAGTTCTGTAAAAAATGCCATTGGTAATTTGATAGGGATTGCACTGAATCTGTAGATTGCTTTGCGTAGTATAATCATTTTCACAATATTGATTCTTCCAATCCAAGAACACAGTATATCTCTGGATCTGTTGGTGTCATCTTTAATTTCTTTCATCAGTGTCTTATAGTTTTCTGCATCTGGGTCTTTTGTCTCCCTTTGTAGGTTTATTCCTAGGTGTTTTATTCTTTTTGTTGCAATGGTAAATGGGAGTGTTTCCTTGATTTCTCTTTCAGATTTTTCATCATTAGTGTATAGAAATGCAAGAGATTTCTGTGCATTAATTTTGTATCCTGCAACTTTACCAAATTCATTGATTAGCTCTATTAGTTTTCTGGTGGCATCTTTAGGATTCTCTATGTATAGTATCATGTCATCTGCAAATAGTGACAGTTTTACTTCTTCTTTTCCTAATTGTATTCCTTTTATTTCTTTTTCTTCTCTGATTGCTGTGGCTAGGACTTCCAAAACTATGTTGAATAATAGTGGTGAGAGTGGACATCTTTGTCTTTTTCCTGATCTTAGATGAAATGCTTTCAGTTTTTCACCATTGGGAATGATGTTTGCTGTTGGTTTGTTGTATATGGCCTTTATTATGTTGAGGTAGGTTCCCTCTATGCCCCCTTTCTGGAGAGTTTTTATCATAAATGGGTGTTGAATTTTGTCAAAAGCTTTTTCTGCACCTGCTGAGATGATCATATGGTTTTTATTCTTCAGTCTGTTAATATGGGTTATCACATTGATTGATTTGCATATATTGAAGAAACGTTGCACCCCTGAGATAAATCCCACTTTATCATGGTGTATGAGCCTCTTAATGTGTTGCTGGATTCTGTTTGCTAGTATTTTGTTGAGGATTTTTGCATCTATATTCATCAGTGATATTGGTCTGTAATTTTCTTTTTTTGGAGTATCTTTGTCTGGTTTTGGTATCAGGGTGATGGTGCCCTCATAGAATGAGTTTGGGAGTGTTCCTTCCTCTGCAATTTTTTGGAAGAGTTTGAGAAGGATGGGTATTAGCTCTTCTCTAAATGTTTGATAGAATTCACCTGTGAAGCCGTCTGGTCCTGGACTTCTGCTTGTTTGAAGATTTTTAATCACAGTTTCAATTTCATTTTTTGTGATTGGTCTGTTCATATTTTCTATTTCTTCCTGGTTCAGTCTTGGAAGGTTATACCTTTCTAAGAATTTGTCCATTTCTTCCAGGTTGTCCATTTTATTGACATAGAGTTGCTTGTAGTAGTCTCTTAGGATGCTTTGTATTTCTGCAGTTTCTGTTGTAACTTATTTGTTATTTCTAATTTTATTGATTTGAGTCCTCTCCTTCTTTTTCTTGATGAGTCTGGCTAATGGTTTATCAATTTTGTTTATCTTCTCAAAGAACCAGCTTTTAGTATTTTTGATCTTTGCTATTGTTTTCTTTGTTTCTATTTCATTTATTTCTGCTCTGATCTTTATGATTTCTTTCCTTCTACTGTGGGTTTTGTTTGTTCTTCTTTCTCTAGTTCCTTTAGGTGTAAGTTTAGATTGTTTATTTGAGAGTTTTTTTGTTTCTTGAGGTAGGCTTGTAGTGCTGTAAAATTCCCTCTTAGAACTGCTTTTGCTGCATCCCATAGGTCTTGGATCGTCATGTTTTCATTGTCATTTGTCTCTAGGTATTTTTCAATTTCCTCTTTGATTTCTTTTTTTTTTTTGCAGTACGCAGGCCTCTCACCATTGTGGTCTCTCCTGTTGCGGAGCACAGGCTCCGGATGCGCAGGCTCAGCAGCCATGGCTCATGGGCCCAGCCGCTCCGCGGCACATGGGATCTTCCCGGACCGGGGCACGAACCCGTGTCCTCTGCATTGGCAGGCGGACTCTCAACCATTGCGCCACCGGGGAAGCCCCTCTTTGATTTCTTCAGTGATCTCTTGGTTATTTTGTAACGTATTGTTTAGCCTCCATGTGTTTCTGTTTTTTACGTTTTTTCCCCTGTAATTGATTTCTAATCTCATAGCGTTGTGGTCAGAAAAGATGCTTGATATGATTTCAGTTTTCTTAAATTTACTGAGGCTTGATTTGTGACCCAAGATGTGGTCTGTCCTGGAGAATGTTCTTTGTGCACTTGAGAAGGAAGTGTAATCTGCTGTTTTTGGATGGAATGTCCTATAAATATTAATTAAATCTATCTGGCCTGTTGTGTCATTTAAAGCTTCTGTTTCCATAGTAATTTTCTGTTTGGATGATCTGTCCATTGGTGTAAGTGAGGTGTTAAAGTCCCCCACTATTATTGTGTTATTGTTGATTGCCTTTTTTATAACTGTTAGCAGTTTCCTTGTGTATTGAGATGCTCCTATGTTGGGAGCATATATATTTATAATTGTTGTATCTTCTTCTTGGATTGATCCCTTGATCATTATGTAGTATCCTTTCTTGTCTCTTGTAACAGTCTTTATTTTAAAGTCCATTTTATCTGATATGAGTATAGCTACTCCAGCTTTCTTTTGACTCCCATTTGCATGGAATATCTTTTTCCATCCCCCTCACTTTCAGTCTGTATGTGTCCCTAGGTCTGAAGTCGGTTGCTTGTAGATAGCATATATATGGGTCTTGTTCTTGTATCCATTCAGTGAGCCTGTGTCTTTTGGTTGGAGCGTTTAATCCGTTCACATTTACAGTAATTATTGATATGTATGTTTCTATTACCATTTTCTTAAATGTTTTGGGTTTGTTTTAGTAGGTCCTTTTCTTCTCTTGTGTTTCTCACTTAGAAAAGTTCCTTTAGCATTTGTTGTAGAGCTGGTTTGGTGGTGCTGAATTCTTTTGCTTGTCTGTAAAGCTTTTGATTTCTCCATCACATCTGAATGAGATCCTTTCTGGGTAGAGTATCTTGGTTGTAGGTTCTTCCCTTTCATCACTTTAAATATGTCATGCCACTCCCTTCTGGCTTGTAGTATTTTCTGCTGAGAAATCAGCTGTTAACCTTATGGGAGTTCCCTTGTATATTATTTGTTGTTTTTCCCTTTCTGCTTTCAGTAATTTTTCTTTTTCTTTAATTTTTGCCAGTTTGATTCCTATGGGTCTTGGCGTGTTTCTCCTTGGGTTTATCCTGTATGGGACTCTGTGCTTCCTGGACTTGGGTGGCTATTTCCTTTCCCATGTTAGGGAAGTTTTCAACTATAATCTCTTCAAATATTTTCTCAAGTCCTTTTTTTTCTCTCTTCTCCTTTTGGGACCCGTATAATGCGAATGTTGCTACGTTTAATGTTGTCCCAGAAGTCTCTTAGGCTGTCTTCAATTCTTTTTTCTTTATTCTGTTCCGCAGCCATGAATTCCACAATTCTGTCTTCCAGGTCACTTATCCGTTCTTCTGCCTCAGTTATTCTGCTATTGATTCCTTCTAGTGTATTTTTCATTTCAGTTATTATATTGTTCATCTCTGTTTGTTATTTAATTCTTCTAGGTCTTTGTTAAACATTTCTTGCATCTTCTCGATCTTTGCCTCCATTCGTTTTCCGAGGTCCTGGATCATCTTCACTATCATTATTCTGAATTCTTTTTTTGGAAGGTTGCCTATCTCCACTTCATTTAGTTGTTTTCCTGGGGTTTTATCTTGTTCCTTCATCTGGTACATAGCCCTCTGCCTTTTCATCTTGTCTATCTTTCTTTGAATGTGGTTTTTCTTCCACAGGCTGCAGGATTCTTTTCTCTGCATTCTAATATGTTCTAGTTTATGTAAATTTTGGGCGACACTTGAATAGAATGTATAGTCTGTTTTGTTTCCTTGGGTCGTGTATGAAAGTTGATATCCATTTATTAGAGTCTACCAGCCAGGATATTGTTATTAAAAGTAAAATAACTCGGGGCTTCCCTGGTGGCACAGTGGTTAAGAATCTGCCAGCCAGTGCAGGGGACACAGGTTCAAGCCCTTGTCTGTGAAGATCCCACATGCCGTGGAGCAACTAAACCCGTGCGCTGCAACTACTGAGCCTGCGCTCTAGAATCTGCAAGGCACAACTACTGAGCCTGCAAGCCACAGCTACTGAAGCCCACATGCCTAGAGCCCCT
Organism: Monodon monoceros; assembly: GCF_005190385.1. NCBI lineage: Eukaryota > Metazoa > Chordata > Mammalia > Artiodactyla > Monodontidae > Monodon > Monodon monoceros. The sequence goes on along the minus strand of NW_021703776.1, from coordinate 100,139,077 downwards.
GCTGTGCAACAGAGGAAGCCACTGCAGTGAGAAGCCCGCACACCACAACAAAGTGTAGCCCCCACTCGCTTTAACTAGAGAAGGCCTGCCCGCAGCAACCAAGACCCAACACAGCCAAAAATAAAAAAAGTAAAAATTAAAAAAAAAGTAAAATAATTCGAATTCAAAGAAAGAATGAAATCTATGGGTCATGTACTGTCATGTTCAGAGATCAGATGGGTTTGAGTTGGCCTAAGTCAGCCTCACTATTGTCACAAAATTCCTGGTTCATTGTATCTCTCTGCCTTTTTTTTAGTCAGCTGCATCCTGTGGCTGGTTCCCCTTGATGGAAGATGGTTGCCTGCAAACTTGGGTACCACATGATTTCTTGTCCATATCCCTGGAGAGGGAGCGTGACTCTGTATCAGCTAAACAGAATTGGAGGACCAGTTTTTATCATATGTCAGTTGCTGACCCAGTCTGTTTCAAAAGTAAACCAATCTCTGGTATCCAAGTACCATAGTCAGAGTTCACACCTAGAGTTAGGAATAGGAGCGGCATGATGGCTTCAGTGGCAGAGAGGCATGAAGTGGTGCCAAGGGGGCACTGTGCAGGTCATGGTTATAGATTCTGTTTGGAGGTCCTCCGCTTGCTTCTTAACATTTTATCTGCTTCCTTTGTTAAGAGCTGGGGCAGCTTATTTTTTCTTCTGCTTTGGTTGAGCTGCATTGATGTGTAGAATCCATCCTTCGTTTCAAGAATGGTTTTTTCCGTACAACCTTTGAATATTTTTTTCCATTCAGTCTATTTTCCTTGTTAAGTAGTAGTAATTATGCATATTTGTTGTATGTGTTATTCTTTTTCTTTGACTAATCTTCTTTCATCATCTTCACTGTTTTAGGTTCTTCTGTTTTCTCCAGTGCATCCACCACATCCCAACATTGTCTTCAGAGTTATTGTTGCTTCATGTGATCCTCTTGTTTTCAGTTCTGCAATTATTTTGATTTCTTCAATTTCTTTGCTCCAGCTCACACTCAACGTAGTAGTGATTAGTGGTAGTTGAGGTTCTGGAGCCACACTGCCTGTGTTTGAATCCAAACTCCTCTCTGCTTATTGTGTTTTTGAGCAAAGTTCCTTGACCTCTTACCTTGCCTCCTCATCTGTAAAATGGAGATGATGATAGTAGCTGTGTTTTGGGGATACTCCGCCATGGGTCCCTTGCACCTGACACATCTTGTGTATGCCAGCAATGGAAGGCCTTGACCACTCCTTACCTGGGCCTTTTCTCAGGGTTGTGTTTGCAGTGAGCAACCTTGAAGAATGAGGTCGTGTCTCCCTCTGGGACAAAGAGCAGGTTGTTTAATGCTTTTACTATAAAAGCAGTGGTTTCCCACACTCTTTGTTCCTTGTAATACAGTTCACTGAGAGGGCAGGAGTCCATTTGGGCCCATGGTTTTGCCCCCGTGACACTTGGGGGCCAGAAGGGAACTGACAACAGTATCCTCATGCTTCTGCTGCTTGCTGTGCAGTGAGTAATACAGTCCTTTTGTCTTTGATCCAGGAGTCTTGTGTCTTCTGCCAGCATCCATGAAACAGTAGCAGACTAACTCATTAGCTTGTGTAAAGTCCTAGGCCAGGCAGCCGTCTTCATAAGGTTGTTGTGAAGTTTAAATGAGTTAATGCGTTTAACCACCTACAACATTGCCTAGGACATAGTAAGCACTTACTAAATGTTAGCCATGAAGATGTCTCTTTAATATCTCTTTAAATATTATTTGCATTGGATTTTTAGGCCTAAATAAAGATAAGGCTCAGAAGAAGATTAACATTGCTATAAATATCCATTATTATATGGTGAAGATGTATATTGTAATTTGTTGGGTTTATTTAGTTTCTTTTATTAGTTGTGAAAAATGAGTATCCATTAAAAACACATTTTTAAGAAGTCATATAGAAAAACTAAAGGAAATATTTTTAACTAAATAAAATATCCAGAGAGCAGTTGAATTTTGACAATTAGTATCCTAATTAATGTCACTGTGGTTTTGAGGTCTTGATAAGTATCGGAGTCTTTTTCTTAATTCTTTTGTGCTTACATTAAAAAATCATATTAAAAGTATAATAGTAATGTATATTTGTGAAAATTTATGAAACTATGGGTAAGTATAAAGAGAATAAGTTAGCTGTAAAAGTGTTAGCTTCTAGGGAACCACTGTTAGACATTTTTGTGTAATTTATTTATAGTTGCTTACATTTTAAAGTCTTTACATGCCCTCTGAAAGTGGTGACTATCCTGATATTAATGAGTGTCAAGTAGTTTAATGAATAAAGATAGAATAAGTAAAATATTGGCTATTTATCATGTGCTAATTCTTTAGCTTTATAGCACAGTTTGGTTGTAGTAGATACATTAGATTCAGTGAGCCACACACCACTGGAAAATGTAACTGTCGGGATGCAGACTTTTTTTTGAGCACCACTGTTCAAAAGAAGGAAAGGACATGATTACACAATTTCTTAGATATGCGTTCTTTTGTAGTCTTAGTACTATAAAGGAAGCAAGGAAAGTACTGCCAGTTCTGGGGAGGTAAAGGAAGTTAGGAGAGAGAAAAATAATTTTTATTCTACTTAGTAGTTGGCTAAATCATAGAAGCATGCGTATGGTTTGGATAACTAGTAGAAAAATGGATGTTCGTGTTGACTAACATAATTACCAAATATTAGCCCATTTAAAAATTTATATTTTTCTGTGCTTTTTCTAATTTATGTGTTTGTGTATAATAAGATTTATCTGCTTGCTTTGTATTACACAATGTTTAATTAATCAATTAATTAAACAATTACTGAACATCATCCAGGTTGTGTGATAGGCTCTGGTTTGTAAAACAGATAAAGTAGCTACTTTCATAGAGTACATAGTCTAGTGGGGTGCTGTCTAGTGGTACACTTTTTCGTGTCACTGACCCCTATGGCAGACTCTTTTCCAAATAATGTTTTAAAATTAATAAAATTGCAAAGATAAATAGTTATACTGAAATAGTACCAAAATAGAAAAAAGCCAAATTTGTAATTTCATAATGTATTCTTTATTTACTCTTAAATCATAAAATCTAATTTATAATTATGGTAATTTTGAAGTAGTGATGAGGGTAAGTGATACTTTGGGGATATCTGCAAGCATCGAATGTGATAAATTATCTGCTTTCTATTGGTGACAGAGACATGAGTGTGGCTGTACAACTCTGCTTGTGCGCATACTCATGATGAAATGGGTTTATTTCAAAATTCTAAATCTCAGAGGTCAGTAAAAATAAAGATGTAATTTCTCCCTCCAGCGTGCTAGAACCCCTGATTAAATACAGTCTAGAAATTAAAAGATAGGATGCTTTGCTTTTATTTTATTTTTTAAAATTGAAGTATAGTTGATTTACAGTGTTGTGTTAGTTTCTGGTGTACAACAAAGTGATTCAGAGATATATATATATATATATATATCTTTTTCATATTCTTTTCCTTTATGGTTTATTACAGGATATTGAATATAGTTCCCTGTGCTACACAATAGAACCTTGTTGTTTATCCATCCTATGTATAATAGTTTGCATCTGCTAATCCCAAACTCCTAGTCTATCCCCCCTGCTGAACCATAAGTCTGTTCTCTATGTCTGTGAATCTGTTTCAGTTTCATAGATAAGTTCATTTGTGTCATATTTTAGATTCCACATATAAGTGATACCATATGTTATTTGTCTTTCTCTTTCTGACTTACTTCGCTTAATATGATAATCTCTAGGTATATCTATGTAGCTGTAAATGACATTATTTCATTCTTTTTTATGGCCGAGTAATATTCCATTGTATGTATATACCACATCTTCTTCATCCAATCATTATTTAGTTTGTTTCCCTGTCTTGGCTGTTGTAAATAGTGCTGCTGTGAACATAGGGGTGTATGTCTTTTCAAATTATAGTTTTGGCTGGATATATGCCCAGGAGTGGGATTGCTAGATCATGTGGTAGCCAAGTTTTTTGAGGAACCTCCATACTATTTTCCATAGTGACTGCACCAATTTACATTCCTACCAACAATGTTCCCTTTTCTCCACACCCTCTTCAGCATTTGTTATTTGTAGACCTTCTGATGATGGCCATTCTGACTGCCGTGAGGTGGTACCTCATTGTAGTTTTGATTTGCATTTCTCTAATAACTAGCAATGTTGAGTAAAAGGATAGGGTGCATTGAAGGGATGCACTGTGTATTGGTAAGGAGGCCATAATTGGACTCTAGAATATTTTTGACATCTTATAGTCTATTACGCTGTCATGTTGGTGAGTTTGCTGAATATATTTGTAGGATACATACAGCTCTTTCAAATAATTAACCTTTGGGGGGAAATTTCATATTGACCAAGATCAAAATATTTTATTTCCATGAACTTTGCTGTGAAGTAAATGTTCTTACTACTTTATAATTTTATTCAGTAGTGCTTAAGAAGTAAAGAGAAAAACTCTATACTTTCAACTTTCATCTCATTCTTCATATTCAACAAATGATTCCTCAGTAACATGGTCCTAGTAAAATATTAACATTTTGGTTTAACATGAATTTATTCCTAAAACTTATGAGCTATGATCAGATCAGATATTGTGCCAGGCAGTGTGTAGTAGTGGAAAGAGCACCCTTGGGCTTTGGAGTTACACAAATCTGATTGTGTATCCCAGCTTTGCTTCCTGTTAGCTATGTGACCTCAAGCTTGTTTAACTTTCAGACTTAGTTTCCTTATCTTTTTTTAAAAATAAATTTATCTGTCTATATATCTATCTATCTATGTATCTATGGCTGTGTTGGGTCTTTGTTGCTGCGCGGCTTTCTCTAGTTGCAGTGAGCGGGGCTACTCTTCGTTGTGGTGCACGGCCTTCTCATTGCGGTGGCTTCTCTTGTTGCGGACACGGGCTCTAGGCTTGCAGGCTTCCATAGTTGTGGCACGTGGGCTCAGTAGTTGTGGCTCGCAGTCTCTAGAGCGCAGGCTCAGTAGTTGTGGCACTTGGGCTTAGTTGTTCCGCGGCATGTGGGATCTTCCCGGACCAGAGGACGAACCCATGTCCCCCTGCATTGGCAGGCAGATTCTTAACCACTGCACCACCAGGGAAGTCCAGATATTCCTCTGTTTTTTTTTTCTTCGTTGATCTTTACAACTTATTGGTTTTTTAAACTTCTTTTTTTCTTACATCTTTATTGGAGTATAATTGCTTTACAATGTTGTGTTAGTTTCTGCTGTATAACAAAGTGAATCAGCTATACATATACATATATCCCCATATCTCCTCCCTCTTGCATCTCCCTCCCACCCTCCCTATCCCACCCCTCTAGGTGGTCACAAAGCACCGAGCTGATCTCCCTGTGCTATGCGGCTGCTTCCCACTAGCTATCTACCTTACATTTGGTAGTGTATATATGTCCATGCCACTCTCTCACTTCATCCCAGCTTACCCTTCCCCCTCCCCGTGTCCTCAAGTCCATTCTCTACATCTGCGTCTTTATTCCTGTCCTGCCCCTAGGTTCTTCAGAACCAATTTGTTTTTAATTCCATATATATGTGTTAGCATATGGTATTTGTTTTTCTCTTTCTGACTTCAGTCTGTATGACAGACTCTAGGTCCATCCACCTCACTACGAATAACTCAATTTTGTTTCTTTTTATGGCTGAGTAATATTCCATTGTATATATGTGCCACATATTCTTTATCCATTTGGAATATAATTGCTTTACAGTGTTGTGTTAGTTTCAGATATTACTCTTTTTTAAAAGAGAAGAATTAAGTGAGAGAACTATTAGGCACACTTACACTTGTCCTTTTAGTTTCAGCTGGGCTTCTGATACTTTTCTGAAGCCTTTCTAAATTATATTTTCCACCTCTTCCCTTAACTCCCATGATACCTTGTACCTCCATCATGACAGTGATTGTGTCCTGTTGCCATCATTTGCTATTTCCTGAATAGATCCATTAAGCATAGGGATCCTGACTCTTTTTTTCCCCCATTAAAGAGATGTTTTCTCATATGTACCCTGATAAACACAATAAAATAGACTGTATTTTTGTACTACCATTGGACTAGAATGTGTGGTACATAGTAGTTACCCAAAATTTTGTTTGGTAAAAAAATCATTCTAAAGCAATGATTTATTGAATCCCTAGCAAACAGCCAGGAGGTGCTAAATAAATCTTCTGTTTATTCCTGTTACTTCCCACAATACAGTTTAATAATGTGTGATCTGGTGGGTGATATCCAACTAGATGGAAAGTAAGTACATAGTTATAGTATGTGAATGTAGGTAATCAGAGTAGCAGCTACATACCTACACTTACTGTATACTTAGGGCATTAGGCTAAGTGCCCAATGTATTATCTTTTTTGATCCTTAGAGACAGTTTTATAGTAGCTGGCATTAGCTATCTGTTAAATGATTAGCAAACTGAAATTGAGATGAGGTTAATTAAGCAAGTTGTGAAAGTCACATTGCTAGCAAATGACTGAGATATGATGCAAATTCTGGACCATTTGACTCCAAGCCTTTGATTTTAACTAAAGCAGCAAAACAGCCTTTGCTATTAATTTTAAACTTTTTTGTGTCATAGAACCAACTATTTAGGATTAATCCTAAGTAAGAGTAAGAGTCATGGGAGGTGGAATGGCATTGTGTAAGGGCACGGTTAGAGCTAATTTACAGTTGTGTCCCATTTACCTATGTATCTAGAAAGGTTTGCCTAGAGTGCACACGCTATCCAAGTTCTCTTAGGTTCTTTAGTGTAGTTACCACCCACATGTGACACCTGGTGGTTTGAGTTTACACACAAGTAGGTGCTTCGAATAAAACCACGCCACTCTGATCATCCCCAGGGTTGGAGAGGACTCCATCTTTCTGGTTTTAGAGCATTTTGAGACCAACTGGCTTTGTCAGTATTTTAGGTCAGGTTCAAAATGAGGAGAAAGGTACACTGGAGATTTTGTATCAAAGAAAAATATAACCCTTAAATTTTTAATTTTTTTTAAAATTTATTTTTGGCTGTGTTTCACGTCTTGTGGGATCTTAGTTCCCTGACCAGGGATTGAACCTGGGTCCTCAGCAGTGAAAGCTTGGAGTCCTAACCACTGGACCACCAGGAAATTCTCAACACTTAAATTTTTTTTTAAAAAAAGTATGTGCTTGTTCTTATTTGCGCATTTCTGGACTGTAGTCATTTGAACAAATAGAATCCCATGAAAGGCAAAAACTGCAAAGTGGCACAGGTTGAAAGGCAAGGTTTCTTGCATTAGGCACAAGTACAGGATGGTGTTTGAGGCATTTTTATTAGTTAACTGCAGGTAGCCAAGTACTCGCATCAGAACCGTTCCCTCAGTTGTCTCTGGGTTCACAGTCATTTCATCCAGAGCATCTCTGGATGACATCTCTTGTTGGCTGTTTGGGTTTCATTTCAGCCAGAGTAGCTGTTTCACGTTCTGCTGCCAAACTCTGACAGTCTTTCGAAGACTTGGGCTAAGAGAGGAGAGGGGCGCAAACACTAGTTTAATTGTCCTGCCTCAACTTCGACAGATCGTGAGACCTAACTTTTCTACTAGATGAAGAGTGACAGCCAGGAGAAATAGGTTGTATTAGTACGTGTAGTTTCACATTTTTAGGGATGCCTTTTTCTATTTCTATTTTGTGGCTGGAACTGTTCCCTAGGAAGCAGTTATAGGACTTTTCCTTGTTCCTTAAAAAAACAAATGATTAAAACAACAAAATCCAAACCAAAAATAAGACCAAAACCCACCAATCCTTATTGGATCTTTGGCAGATCCAGGTTAGAATCATGGGCAGAGCCAGTAGGAAAAATAGCTAGAGGAGAATATTCCTTTTTTTTTTTTTTTTTTAAGAAAAGAGAACTCTTTTAAAGCCTGCTTTACTACTGTCCTCCTTGTGGATCAGGCCTGTTCCTGGTCCCATTTCTTAAAAAAGAAAAAAAATCTCTTGGTCTGAATCTGTTTTTTTTCCCCTCTGAAATTTCAAAAGTTGTGTACCTGAAGACCTACCAACCTACCAATAACATTCATATTTAACCTTACCGTTTCTTTCTAGGTCTAATTTGAGAGAGAGAGAGACAGGCAGAGAGATTGTCCTCTTACTTACTTCCCCTTAGTTATAAACAATAAAGAAAACCCAAAGAATGTTTAAAGTGTTATGTGTTTTATTTTTCAGGGGGAGAAAAACAACAGAATACCTGAGATTGTGCCTCAATTTGCTAGAAGAAAAATTCTGACTAGAGGCCATAGTGGTGGTTAGCAACATATTAAGAGAGAACGGACAGGCCATACCTATTGGAGGGACCCTGATTTTGGGGGAGGGGGGATGCAGGCTAAATGGTGCTGGTTCTTAGGAGAAACGTGTTCGCAGGGATGTAGTGACATGACCCTCATCCACCTGCCTCATTGTAAGCTTCTGAGGCCCTCTTCTTATTCCTCTTTTACAGTTCTCATTTCTTCTCTTGACTCTTACCCTTTCTTGTTACCTAGTAGTAGAAATGGTACAAAAAGGGCATACCCCACATGTGCTCTGGACATCTCTGGGTAGAAATGAAATGCTTCTTTAAAGGTGTTTTTATATATGGTCATTTTATAGTACTTTGAATATTATGGGCAGAGAGAATCTCTCAAGCCGTACCGTATTCCTTTCTGTCTTTGGTTGTAAAAGTGCTAGAGGGCAGGCAACGCAGAATAATTCCTGGCTCTCTCCAGATGCTTTCCCTGGAGCTCTGGAGGCAGCTGGTCTGCTTTTCAAGTTATTGCAGGTCACAGCACTACCATATATTTTGATACAGCATAAATGGTGTCAGTTGATTTCCAAACACTGCTATCACTGTTCTCTCACCTGCTCACCAGCCCACCTATTTTAAGTTTTTGTTACGGCAGTGTTCCACACCTGATGCTGGTTTCTGTGTTAGAGCATAGGCTAAACTGATGTAACAGAGATGTCCAAATACAGCAGTGGTTTAAATAAAACATTCATTTTTCTTTCGTGTAATATTTCTGAGAGTGAGAGGTCCAGGCTGATGGGGTGACTTTGCTCCCTGTGTTTTTTTTTTTTTTTTTTTGGGGGGTACGCGGGCCTCTCACTGCCGTGGCCTCTCCCGTTGCGGAGCACAGGCTCCGGACGCGCAGGCTTAGCAGCCATGGCTCACAGGCCCAGCCGCTCCGCGGCACATGGGATCTTCCCGGACCAGGGCACAAACCCGTGTCCCCTGCATCGGCAGGCGGACTCTCAACCACTGCACCACCAGGGAAGCCCTGCAGATCTTTTTATAATCCTTGTTTGATACAAATGTATTTTGTATTTGTAGATTTGATTCTATACCAATTTTGTGGCTAGCAGTAGGCAGGAGAGACACCATGATTAATAGGCCCCACAAGCACTTAATTTATGGTCAACTTTTCTACTTCAGTTTTAAAAAGAAACATTTTATTTTAACATCTTTATTGGAGTATAATTGCTTTACAATGGTGTGTTAGTTTCTGCTTTATAACAGTGAGTCAATTATACATATACATATATCCCCACATCTCTTCCCTCTTGCATCAAAAATAGGGAACACTTCACGAATTTGCGTGTCATCCTTGCGCAGGGGCCATGCTAATCTCCTCTGTATCGTTCCAATTTTAGTATATGTGCTGCCGAAGCGAGCACAAAAGAAACATTTTAAATAGGAAAACCAAAACCATATGTTTGATGCCTCATTGCATCATTAATTTTATGATTTGACAGGATTTACAATTGTTTATAATTATTTCTAACTAAAAAATTAATAGTTCTCAAAATTATTCATTTGTCAGAATAGTTCCCTAAAATTCATTTTGAATCTAGAAGACTTTGACAGGGAAGTCATGCTAATCTGAGAGGTAGGAAATCAGATTTGATGTGAAAGTGAGTGTTCAAGCTGCTAGATGTGCCTCGTATGCAGTTGAAGTATGGTCTGGAGCTCAGGACAGAAGGTAGGGTTAGGGATGTTGACTTAAAAATCAGTAAGTCAGGGACTTCCCTGGTGGTGCCATGGTTAAGAATCTGCCTCCCAATGCAGAGGACATGGGTTTAATCCTTGGTCAGGGAACTAGATCCCACATGCATGCCGCAACTAAGACTTCACATGCTGCAACTAAGGAACCCGCCTGCCGCAACTAAGACCCGGCACAACCGAAAATAAATAAATTTTAAAAAAAATCAATAAGTTGGGCCTCCCTGGTGGCACCGTGGTTAAGAATCTGCCTGCCAGTGCAGGGGACACTGGCTCGAGCCCTGGTCCAGGAAGATCCCACATGTCACAGAGCAGCTAAGCCTGCACGCCACAACTACTGAAGCCCGTGTGCCTAGAGCCCGTGCTCCACAACAAGAGAAGCCACCGTGGTGAGAAGCCCCCGCACCACAATGAAGAGTAGCCCCCGCTTACCACAACTAGAGAAAACCTGCGCGCAGCAACGAAGACCCAACACAGCCAAAAATAAATAAATAAATAAATTTATTAAGAAAACACACACACACACAAAAGATGAGCATGTAAAGGACATGTAGAGAGCTGTACTCACATTTAGAGGTCTCAGATCAGCTGAAGAGACAGATACTAGACCGTTTAATTAATCTTTGTTAACAAACTCATGAAGTATAGGTAGCTTTCTAATTTTATGGGGAGTGAATTGAAGCTGAGAGAGATGACTTCTACATAAAGTTGCCTAGTTTGTAGTTGGTGGAACTTGTCCTCATGACTCCAAAGCCCATAGTAATCCATGATATCTCCCTGTGTTTAAGAGGTGAAAAGCATTTCACTAAAGAGGGAGTGAGTACTCCTTGGTGCCAGATGAATTTCTGGAGTGTTTGAAGGCTTGTGAGTAGCCCGGGATTATTTATTAGTTCTTTTGCCACCTGTGGAGGTGGAGAGAACAGTGCTGTGGTTGGAGGATGGATTCCTTGTAGGAAGGGTCTGAGGTGGAGGGCAGCCACTCCAGACTCCCATTGCATGAAATTTGGTGGTGAAAGGAAGAAAAGACAGGAGGAGCTTAAACGACTACAAGCTTTTCTTGTTGGTTGGTTGGTTGGTTGGTTTGGGGGTAGTGGTGCAGAAAAGTATGTGTAAATTTCCAGTTAGAAAGGAAAGATGGAGCCAGGAGCGTGGGGTTGCATCAGGAGTGCTAGTGCAGGGATCCTGCCTGTTAAGGTCTAACAATACAGTGTGAGAGACAGGGTGGTGGATATGTCGTTTTATTTAAAGAGAGGAATGATATTAGGGGTAATGATGTTTGGAAACCCTCTCAACAGTTAGTTAGGTTGTCTCCTAAGAAAGTATGTGTGAGGTGTTCGGGGTTGGAGTCTTGAGGATGACTGAAAAAGGCACTGGAGTCGAAGGCACTGTGTTCTTTTCAGTCATTTAACTTTTGGAATGGCTGATAGAGGCCGTAATGCTTGTTTTAAATGAATGATAATTTCAATTTATAAGTTACCAAGAAACTTTTTCATGAGTCACATTTGTTATGTAGAGGAACTGCTATAATCCTGAAAATAAGGTTCTTAACAGTTATTATTAAGATTTGCGTCAATTGTAATTTGGAAAAGTATGCCCTGTTTTACATTATTTTGATTATCATTGTATAATAGAGAATAAATATAAACAGTACCATTAATTATATTACAAGCTTTTCCTATGTTAAGTATTGTCATTTGTTGCTTCATTATTTTTCCTTTACGATGTATGCTTTATAGATAAATTCACTAAAGGTTGGTATAATGCAGAATGACTTTTTGTACTCTCTTGTTTACTATTAAGCAGAAATCAAAGAACAATCAGCAGAAGAGGATGCTGAAGCCGAAGTGGACAGCAGCAAGCAGCCAGTCCCAGCCTTTCAGCGTTCTGTGTCTGAGGAATCTGCAACCTCCCTGGTCTCTGTTGGTATAGAAGCCAAAATCAGGTTAGAGAATGAATGCAACTGGATTGGAGATTAGTGACGGGCAAAAGAGCAGCGAGTTGACTGTAGAGGGAGTTCAGAGAGTGCAGGCTTAGGACAGAAAGCTGGGTGGACTTTTAGAGCTGATAGCTCTGCGTGTAGCTGGAGTGAAGCACGTCCGTGGGCTTAGGTGACTGTAGAACAGAGCAGTGGGCTACTGTGTTACCCTGCTCTCCTCAGACCAGGACAGAATATTTCCAGGATGCGATCCCCAGAAGAAGAAAAAAGTCTAAACTTTTAGCATGAGAACTGATTTTTTATTTACTTGTAACCTTAAGTTTATACTCTTGTTCTTTACCCTCTCTTCATTCTTTAAAAAAAAGAAATACAGGATGTGGTAACTTCTCTGTGTATCATTCAGCTTAAGTCTTGTAATTTTTTAGATTTTAACTTGGAAGCCGTGAATAAAACTGGAGCCATCCATCAGTTGAATATTCCCATCTTCTTGAAATGTTTCCTTTCTTTTGCTTTTGTCACATCTGCCTCCTCATTTTGTCTTTTGCTGGCTTCTGTGCAGACTCCCCACCTTTATCACGTTGGAGCCCTCAGGTTGAAGTCCTCGGCGTGTTTACTTTCATTATTCAGTCCGATAGTTAGGTACTATCTGTGTGCTAATGAAACCCCACATTTATATTTTGAGGGCTGACCTTTCTCTGAACTCTAGACTTTGCTCTCCATCTGTCTGCTTGATATCTCCATTTGGAAGTATACTAGACACTGCACCCATAACATGTCCACAACCACTGTTGATTCTGACCCCAGGCCTGTCCTAAATCTTCTCCCCAGGATTTCTTCATTTCAATAAATAATACCAATATTCACCCAGTTGCTTAGGCCAAAACCTTTTGAGTTAGTCCGTGATTTCTCTCTTTTCTCATAACCTCACATTCTAAATTTTGTAGCCCACCTTTAGAAGATATCCCAAACCAGTGCTTACTCTCTTAACTTGCCTACCATCTTACTCCAAGTCCTCTTATCCTTAGGAGGCTGTCGTTGCCTTTTAAGTGGTCTCTCCACTTCTTCTCTGCTTTCCCCAGTCCAGATTGTTTTAGCACAGTTGCAGAAATGATCATTCTAAAACGTAAATCAAGTTTCTCCCAAACTCTCTTTTGGCTGTCTCTTGTATTTAAATTAAATATATAAATTATATTAAAAATTTCAGGGACTTCCCTGGTGGTACAGTGGTTAAGACTCTGCGCTCCCAGTGCAGGGGGCCCGGGTTTGATCCCTGGTCCTGGAACTAGATCCCACATGCATGCTGCAACTAAGAGTTCACATGCCACAACTAAGGAGCTGGCGAGCTGCAACTAAGGAGCCTGCCTGCTACAACTAAGAAGCATACATTCTTCAATTATGGAGCCCGCCTGCCGCAACTAAGACTGGATGCAACCAAGAAAAAAACAACAAAAAAAATTCAAATTCCCACTGTGTTTTACATCTTCGGGAAGGTTTTCAAAATAAAAGAGTAGGATGAAAAATAAATAAAACATAGCCCCCACCACATTTACCCTCTATTTCTGCTTTATTTTCCTTTGTTGCACTTTTTATTTCTCCACAGTTCGTTTATCTTCCTTACTGTCATGTGAGCCCTGTGAAGGCAATACTTTTTCCTGCTTTTTATTGCATTCATAATTTTTTCCTATTGATTATACATTATATTTTGTTTTGTTTTTGAGATGGTTTTCCTTAAGACTCATGTTTCTGTACCCTGTTGAATTTAATTTTGAAAGAATTTCAAACTTAGAGTTCGAATTGATTTCTTAGTCTTAGCAATATGAATAATGATTTATCATATTTTCATATCTCTTTGTATCTATCATCTAGCATTTCATTTTCTAGTTATTTAAATATATACTTCCTATTTTGTCTTGGCCCCCTAACATTTTTCATATTTTGAAAAATTCAGGTTTATATATATATATAGTAAAATTACTGTAAAATTCGCCCATGTAGTGAGTTTTGACAGTTGTATACTGTCATATAACCACTACAACAACAAGATAAAGAACAGTTCCATCATAGTAAAAAAATTACTTGATGCCCTTTTGCTGTCATTCCTGATCCCATCTTCTGCCCTAGGCAGTCACTTACCTGTTTTCTGATTCTGGCCTTTTTAACTTAGCATATTTAATGCAGTTGACACTCATTTATGTCATCGCATATATCAGTAGCTGTTTCCTTTTTATTGCTGAGTAGGATTCTCTTTTATGGAGGTGCCTACCACTTTTTTTTTTTTTTTTGCGGTGCGTGGGCCTCTCACTTTTGGGGCCTCTCCCGTTGCGGAGCACAGGCTTCCGACGTGCAGGATCAGCGGCCATGGCTCACGGGCCCAGCCGCTCTGCGGCATGTGGAATCTTCCCGGACCGGGGCATGAACCCGTGTCCCCGGCAGCGGCAGGCGGACTCTCAACCACTGCGCCACCAGGGAAGCCCCATTTTCTTTTTTTTTTTTAAAAATAAATTATTTATTTATTTATGGCTGCATTGGGTCTTCATTGCTGCGTGCGGGCTTTCTCTGGTTGTGGAGAGTGGGGGCTTCTCTTCGTTGCGGTGCATGGACTTCTCATTGCGGTGGCTTCTCTTGTTGTGGAGCAGGGGCTCTAGGCACGCAGGCTTCAGCAGTTGTGTCACGTGGGCTCCGTAGTTGTGGCTCGCGGGCTCTAGAGTGCAGGCTCAGTAGTTGTGGTGCACGGGCTTAGTTGCTCCACAACATGTGGATCTTCCTGGACCAGGGCTCGAACCCATGTTCCCTACATTGGCAGGGGGATTCTTAACCACTGCACCACCAGAGAAGCCCTCTACCACATTTAATTTATCATTTTCCAATTAAGGGATATTTGGGTAGTTTCCAGTTTGGGGCAGTTATGAATAAAATTGGTATAAATATTCACTTGCAGATTTTGGTGTGAATGTAGGGCTTTTATTTCACTTAGGTAAAAATATCTAAGAGAGAGGTAATTTTTCAAGGGAAATGCCAAAGTATTTTCCAGTGTGACTGTACTATTTTGCATTGCCACTAATGATATAGAGTGGCTTGGCAGGATGTTTCTTATTGTTCTGATTCAGCTTTATTCTTAGGTGAGCGCTGTGTCCCTAGGTCTCGGGGGTCCCGTCATTGTCTCAGCTAGTGGAGACCCATCATGGTCTGGGTCTACGCAGTCTTGCTCCTCCTCCAGGGGGGAGGTTCATCCCATCCCCCATTCATTCCTCCATCTGCAGCTGGTCTTGACCACTGCAGGGCAGAGACTTTTGCTCTCCTTTTACCAGTCTGAGGCTTTTCTTTCGCAGGGAAGATGAAGAAGAAAGATCTTTGTGTCTTTCCCATGTCTCTGCTGTTCTCCTGCCCAGGCTTTTACCATGACTGATGCATTCTCAGGACTCCTCTCCATGCCTGAGTGGTGGGCACGAGCACCGGGGGAGGTGCATGGAGAGAAGCTCGTGAGTGGGTTAGAATTCCCCTGTGTTTGCGGGTCCTGGGTGTTCTGTGCTCTCCTACCGCCACAAACTTGGCTTTTAGCAATTTATAAAATTTTCACTGAATTCTTTAGCCTGCTTGGATGACATCCAGTGAGTGGCCTCTTCCTCAGATTAAGCAAGGGCTTGTGTCTCTTCTCTTCTTGGAAGTGCCTTTCATTCAACTGCAGGTGAATCGTTTCCTCTGCAACTTTTGTAATCTGATGTGTTCAAGAAAAGTGAATTTGTGGATTGTCTGGTGAGTTTTTGCTGTGACAGTGGAAGCAAGGTTCTTTGCAGCTTTCTACTACATCCAAAGCGGAAGCCAGGGATTTCCTTTGTGCCACCCTTTAAAGTTAACAATAAATTACTCTGAGATATTTGACAGTCTTTATTTCCTACATCCCTTGTAACATTTCTTAATTCTTTAATAATTTGAATATTTCTCTAAAAATATTTACATTGTGGGTCTGTTGTGTGGTAAAATTTCTCAGGTCTTATAGAAACCTGGGAATAATTTTATTATACCTTTACATTTGAGTTATGGTTTTGGATATAAAATTGAAGGTTAAGATATTTTTTGTCAATACTTTAAAAGTATTTCTGCATTTCCTAATCAGTGTTGTTCATAAAGTTGCTGTCTATCTGATTGTTGCTCCTCATAGGTAATGTTTCTAGGGGAAGAAACAAACTAGAAACAGGGTATGCTGAAAGAAACGTAAGTTTAAAGCTTAGAGAAAATTATAAATAAGAAAATTAAAAAATTTAATAAGATACTGGCAAAGGAATTTGGTGGATAGTATCCTTTAGGCAAGAAGAAAAACATTTTTTCCCCTATTTGACTTTATTTTTCTGAAAGTAGACCACATTTAATCACGTGCACGTGTGTGTGTGTATGTGTCAGTATCAATGGACAGCACAGTTTATCATGAAGTTGAAATACGTAATATTGGAAAAACTTAAATAGGTGACTTTTATGAACAAAAGGTAATTAGTTGAGAGAGGTCCAATATGAATTTAACTTGCGTTAAACATTACCTGAAAAGATTATTTCCATCACCTGTTAATGTAAGACATTATGAAAGTTCCTGAGGTAGATACTACAGAGGTGATGGTGGGAACTTTAATGCTTGAGAAGAAAGATTTGAGTATAGCAGCCATAAATGTGTTGTGAAGAGAAGATATATCCAAGAGGAGCAGTTCTTTTAATTCTGTTTTTTTCTAAGATCCCTTATCAAGCATATATTCCATAAGTATATATTGGTTTTTGTCCTTTAACTTTTTAAATGGTTTCTTTTTAAAAAAAATTATAGATTTTATTGTTTAGAACAACTTCAGGTTTACAGAAGTTTCCCTGCCTCAGTTGCCCCTAATATTAGTATCTTTCATTAGTGTGATACATTTGTTACAACTGATAAACCAGTATTGATACATTATTATTATTATTATTTAAATTTATTTATTTTATTTTTGTGTTTTCGTTACTGCGCGCGGGCTTTCCTTAGTTGTGGCAAGTGGGGGCTACTCTTCGCTGCTGTGGATACATTATTATTAATTAAAGTTCATAGTTTACATTCATTCTTTGTGTTACATATAGTTCTGTGAGTTTTGATAAATGTGCAGTGTCATGTATCTGCCATTAATTACAGTATAGCATATGAAGTAGTTTCACTGCTCTAAAAATCCAGTTTTGCCTATTCATCCCTTTCCCCCTCCTCTTAAACCCTTTCTGTCTGCTCCCCTGTCCCTCATCACTAACTGCTTCACCCACTGAAATTTATTTTTTTATATCTCTCTGTGTGTATGGTATATATATTATGCATAAAGAATGTTCCATCAAGTAGTTAAGTCAAACTTGGTCATCACTTGTTTTACATAGCTGGGATATAATTGAGTGGCCATTAAACTGTACCTTCTTCCCCAACCTTAATTTTTTACTTTCTTTATTCCTTTTTAATACTTCGAGGTTTTTTTTTTTTTTTAAAAGAGAATTGATGGTAATTTATTTTCACTGGGCAAATCATGGAATGGTGATGGGGAGTTAAATTTAACTTATTCAGAATACCCCCAAGGAGCAAGAAAAAGTATATTTCAGTCTCTGTGGAGAAAAGGAAGGTAAAAAGGATAAGAAATTAAAACACTTGGATGGCAAAAGTAATCTGATGAAAAATAAGGAACTGGGTTAACACACAAAATATCACCAACTAAATTCAAGGATTAAAGGGAGTTTTTTTTTTTTTTTTTTTTTTTTTTTTGCGGTACGCGGGCCTCTCACTGTTGTGGCCTCTCCCGTTGCGGAGCACAGGCTCCGGAAGCACAGGCTCAGCGGCCATGGGTCACGGGCGCAGCTGCTCCGCGGCATGTGGGATCCTCCCAGACTGGGGCATGAACCTGTGTCCCCTGCATCGACAGGCGGACTCTCAACCACTGCACCACCAGGGAAGCCCTTATAGGGAGCTTTAAAAAGTTAGACATCTCTGTTATGTTTGTGTAGATTAAGGGGAAATTTTAAAATTCCATTCAGGTTCAACTATTTTTATTTCATGCTCACATAAAAGAGTCTCTATTTCTTAGACCAAAAACAGATAGATGGTCTCCAATTTATGATGGTTCAACTTAAGATTTTTCTGCTTTCTTTCTTTCTTTCTTTCTATTTATTTTTTACATCTTTATTGGAGTATAATTGCTTTACAGTGGTGTTAGTTTCTGCTTTATAACAAAGGGAATCAGTTATACATATACACATATCTCTTCCCTCTTGTGTCTCCCTCCCTGCCACCCTCCCTATCCCACCCCTCCAGGTGGTCACAAAGCACCGAGCTGATCTCCCCGTGCTATGCGGCTGCTTCCCACTATCTACCTACCTTACGTTTGGTAGTGTATATATGTCCATGCCTCTCTCTCGCTTTGTCACAGCTTACCCTTCCCCCTCCCCATATCCTCAAGTCCATTCTCTAGTAGGTCTGTGTCTTTATTCCTGTCTTACCCCTAGGTTCTTCATGACATTTCTTTTTTCTTAGATTCCATATATGTGTTAGCATATGGTATTTGTCTTTCTCTTTCTGACTTCACTCTGTATGACAGACTCTAGGTCCATCCACCTCACTACAAATAACTCAAATTCGTTTCTTTTTATGGCTGAGTAATATTCCATCGTATATATGTGCCACATCTTTATCCATTCATCCGATGATGGACACTTAGGTTGTTTCCATCTCGTGGCTATTGTAAACAGAGCTGCAGTGAACGTTTTGGTACATGACTCTTTCTGAATTATGGTTTTCTCAAGGTATATGCCCAGTAGTGGGATTGCTGGGTCATATGGTAGTTCAATTTGTAGTTTTCTAAGGAAGCTCCATACTGTTTTCCACAGTGGCTGTATCAATTTACATTCCCACCAACAGTGCAAGAGGGTTCCCTTTTCTCCACACCCTCTCCAGCATTTATTGTTTCTAGATTTTTTGATGATGGCCATTCTGACTGGTGTGAGATGATATCTCATTGTAGTTTTGATTTGCATTTCTCTAATGATTAACGATGTTGAGCATTCTTTCATGTGTTTGTTGGCAGTCTGTATATCTTCTTTGGAGAAATGTCTATTTAGGTGTTCTGCCCATTTTTGGATTGGGTTATTTGTTTTTTTGTTATTGAGCTGCATGAGCTGCTTGTAAATTTTGGAGATTAATCCTTTGTCCGTTGCTTCATTTGCAAATATTTTCTCCCATTCTGAGGGTTGTCTTTTGGTCTTGTTTATGGTTTCCTTTGCTGTGCAAAAGCTTTGAAGTTTCATTAGGTCCCATTTGTTTATTTTTGTTTTTATTTCCATTACTCTGGGAGGTGGGTCAGAAAGGATCTTGCTGTGATTGATGTCATAGAGTGTTCTGGCTATGTTTTCCTCTAAGAGTTTGATAGTGTCTGGCCTTACATTTAGATCTTTAATCCGTTTTGAGCTTATTTTTGTGTATGGTGTTAGGGAGTGTTCTAATCTCATACTTTTACATGTACCTGTCCAGTTTTCCCAGCACCACTTATTGAAGAGGCTGTCCTTTCTCCACTGTACATTCCTGCCTCCTTTCGAGATTTTTAAATCAGGTTTAAAAGAAAATTGTTTTTCTAAGCACAAACTATAATTTTTTGATTTGGTATATTTACTACTTAAAAAAAATCATGCTATAGAAAAGTAGAATTGCAAATATATAATTGTTTTTGAACTTAATTGTTCTTACTGTATAGATACTTTTAAATGCTTTGCTTGCACTAAAGACATAATATTTAATTTTAAAGCACAAGTATCTGCAATAGTATGGAACTTGAAATAGTTAAATAAAACTACTTCTCCTCTCTGTCTTCCGTACTTTTCATTTCTACCAGTGAACAGCTCTGCGCTTTTTGTTACTGTGGTGAAAAAAGCTCCTTAGGACAAGGAGACTTAAAACAATTTAGAGTAACGCCTGGATTTATTTTGCCATGGAAAAACCAGCCTTCTAACAAGAAGGACGTTGATGACAACAGCAGTGGAACTTGTGAGAAAATACAAAACTCAACACCACGAAAACAAAGAGGACAGAGAAAGTAAGCAATTTTGAATTTAAGTGGTTTGTAACGCAGTAAGACTATATATAGTTTTTCATTGCGATGTTTATGAATATACAAATGGGATTGTTACTGAACAATTTTTTATGTTTCCAACATTCATACGATGCTTTATGACTCACCATTAACCCAGCAGACACTCATTTTCTCAAAATTTCTTTCTTATTTAAAAAAAAGTTTAAGCTAGTTGTGTATTAACAAAAAAGAAGAAAACTTTAAAGAACATAATATAAGGAAGGCTAGAGGGGATTCATGGAATTTATATATGGAATGAAAATTTTAGAAAATCAATGAGATCTTTCTTTCCTTTTCCTAGATAAGTTTTAAATAGTTTGTAAGAGTATAACATAAAAGAATAGCAAAACCAAAGTGGTTTTACCTATGTGTGTCATTTACTTATTTGTTTCTGTGGTTCAGAGAATGTTGAACTGTCCTGTAAACTCTTACAGTACAGTGTTAACTTTCTTTCCTTCTAAATAATCATGTGTTGAGAATTCCCTTCTAAAGTCAAAGAAGATGCTCTTTTTTTTATATGAAGGAATTTACATATGTTGTACACCTGAAACTAATATAATACTGTAAATCAACTATAATTTTAAAAAAAGAATTTACTATTTGTATAACTATATATGTGTGTCTATATTCATGGACCTTATAGTTGCCCCAAACTCTTGTCTAATATGTTTGCTTTTGGAGTTAATATTTTTTTTATATGTTGTAGGTTCGTTTGAAGGCCATCTTAATATGCGGACTTGGCTCTGGTAGTTGAGGGAATAGAAGTTTCTGTGGTTGATGAGAAAGTGTAAAAATTAATTTAACTTGTAAGGCTAACCAGCTCTGCCCCTTGAGGGTGATGATGTAATCATCCAAGTGCTTATCTGGCTTTTATCCAAAGTTAAGTACTAAGGCACTGTGTTGTACTTATTTGATTGGCTTCTTCTTTTGGACTGCTGCCAATGCCTTGAAGACCTGAAGTAGGAAATGAAACAATAACAACAAAAACCCTTTTAAAAGAATTTAAAGTGGAACAGCTTAAGGAAATTTAGAAGTATTGTATTTAGAGTTTTGGTGTTTTTAAAGGCCATAGCTAGCTTTACCTTTCGTGATCAATTGGGAGCTCACTTTCTAATAAAATATATCAAAAGTCCAGAAAACTTAACGTCCATCGGTCATTAGTAAATTTACTGGACTGGACCAGGTTATATCGTATATCCTCATGTTCTGCCTTGAATAATGGCAATTAATAAACAACTGTTCTGGGAAATACAGTTAGGCTTCATTTATTTATTTATTTTATAAGCTAAGTTAATTTTTAGTGAAAACTTTATGAGCTAAAATAATTATGTAAAAATAGCCTTGGTTTAATGAAAGTCTTTATATACACTTAAGAGTTTAACAAGTTATTAAGTGATGATAACAAGCCAGTTAATGGACCTTAGGAATAAAGCATGTTTATGAAATTTGGAAATCATTTAGGGATAAACAGTTACTTTAGCTTGGTCATTTTAAATATTTACAAAATACGTTGCTAATGAGTTATAAACTAGATAAACGGCTAGTTAATTTTTTAATTTGAAAAGGAGTATTTTAAAATGGTTTTTCCCTCATGGTGCAGTAAATATAAGAATATATAATCAAGGATTCATTTCCTCTTTTTTTTTAGATTTAAAATGGGGGGGGTATGTAAATATTTCAGCTGACTTCTCTCGATGTTCTCTCTGAAGCTGGGTTCCTCATCCGTAGGGTTGGTGTCAGCATCTTACTAATATGTTATGTACATACAAACTAGTTGTAAAACCTGAAGGTGAAATTTGACTAACCTGCTGCTTGGGAACTGGTTAGTAATAGACTGGTTAGTCATTCCATGGGTTTTTATACCTGTCCCCCCATCAAATTACGGGTGTAAAAAAAGTATGTTAAAACAATGCATTCGTCTTCATAGATGAACTGTTAGTCTTTTTTTCCTCCTAATAAATTAGCAAGTTAGTAGTGAAGATGTATTTGTAGGAATGGAGATTATATTTACTGGAAGGTTTGTTCTCATTTCACTGTGGGCAGATTTTATAGAAACAAGAATTTGAAGTTAGCATAGCATGGTAAACTTAAAAAAAAAGTCTATGCATTTCTACTGCTGAACATAAAAAATACTGGTTATTTTTTATATGGTTTGATATTTAAATGTACTTACTGAAATATGTTAATACTTTTTTTCTTTCAATGATTCCAGGTATAAAAAAGTTTAGTACCCTGGTCATTGTGCTGATTTTCTCTTAATAGGAATCATGATATATATCCAGCATACATCAGTGCAGTGAGTTATGATCTATATTCAATAGTGATTTAATCCAGAATTATGATCAGGTTAAATACTGTGATATCAGGAGAAGATTAAAGTCTTAGTGCCAGCCATCTGATTTCCCATGTTTAATGTTAATCACAGTAGTAGTCATTGTTTACTTCTTGATCTCAATTCATGTATGAAGTTTTAGGGCTTTCAAAGTTTGAAATCTCCCTTATGTTATTCAGTGAACACTTACTCAGTGTTCCTTTTTATACTGTACTTTTTGCTGTTACACTTTTTCCCTTATTCCCAGGTCACTAGTAGCTATTTTGTTTTTGCTTTTTACTTCTGGTTTGTGAGGTAAAGTCTTAGCAGAGGATACTTGCAGCATCATGCCACAGTCCAGCTGTCGAGATTGCTGAGGGGACCGCAAGGAGGCTCCAGGGCTCACATTTCACTCCCACTGCCTCCCTCTTCACACTTGTAGTGGGTCTTCGTTTCCCCTGGGACGTAACCTAACTGCCAGCTCTGTGGCGGCAGAGTCCTCACTGGTCATAAAGCAACTTAGAGATGTCTGATTTGATCCAGTTGTTTTCTAAGCATTTAAGGAAGGCCAAAGGGAATATTCATTTTATGTGATAAAATATGGTTCCTGACTAGACTATTAGAGTGTCACTTAAAAATATATATATATAAAATGGCAAAATAAGCCTGCAGCTATAATTGTAACACTTCCTTATGGATTTGGAGACCTTTTTTTTTGTTTTTAGTTGCTTACATTATATAATATAGCTATCCAGTTTTGTATCTATACTATGAATAATAACATATTCTAAAAGTTGTTTTATGATAGTTTATGCCTAAGTAAAATTGATTAGGCAATACATTATATTTAAGTCGTTATAAAAGGAAACAACTTTCTACTTGTTATCACTTTCGCCTCCATTTTGTTTTATTTTATTTTCCAGGGAACGGCCTCCTCAGCAGAATATAGTACCGTGTGTAAGTGTAAGCACGCAGACTGCTTCAGATGATCAGGCTGGTAAATTATGGGATGAACTCAGTCTGGTTGGCCTTCCGGATGCCATTGATGTCCAAGCCTTATTTGACCCTACAGGTATGAGCCAGTCTTCATTAATAACTACCTTTTGATTCTGTAAGCATTTTCACTTTAGCAAATTATCCACTTAATAGTACATGCCGTTCATCTAGAAATAATTATCACATTGGAAAAACGTCATTGTTAAGTATACCTGCTTAGGTAAAATAAATTGTCTAATTATGTTTACCTAACTTATTTAGCACCTGCACAGGGCCATCACTGGGCTGGATGCTTTTATAAATGTTTGCATTTACACTTGTGTAGGCAGCAGTGCCATGGAGATCTGACAGTTTCGGAGAGAGAAATTTTAAAGGGATCTGTGAAAACCTGGGGAACATGGCACTCTGGGTCTACTTGAAGTAGGGTTGAAGGGTAAAGATCTAAGCCCTGTGAATGTCCTGTAACGCAGTATAGTAATCCATACTCATGATTTGGTGCTGTTGGGGTTTTGGGTGAACTGCGTGTAATTGTTCAGGTGCTCTGTGAGAGAGAGTTTAAAGACTGAGCTGTTACTGATGACTGATGTGGGCTCTTGGTGTGGGGTGCAGTGGAATAGAGGTGTATATGTAGCTTATTTGTCAGAAACAAAGTATTAAGTAATTTTCCTTTATGTAAATACACCAAATAAAATACAGTAACGG
This sequence comes from Monodon monoceros, assembly GCF_005190385.1. NCBI lineage: Eukaryota > Metazoa > Chordata > Mammalia > Artiodactyla > Monodontidae > Monodon > Monodon monoceros. The sequence continues at coordinate 100,115,005 of NW_021703776.1, read as the reverse complement.
TTAAATAAAATGACTAGAAACGAATTTCTCTGTTGAAGGAATAATCACTAATTCACTGTGCATCAGAATCACTTGGAGGGCTTGTTGACACGTTGATTTCTGGGCACCATGGCAAGAGTTTTTGATTCAGCAGGTCTTGGTTGTGGTCTGATATTTGCATTTATAACAAGTTCCTAGATGATACATTTCGAGGAGGGCTGCTTTAGTGGGATCACAAATCTCAGATGCCATTGTGTATTCACACATTTGAATTGATTTGGGGGATTTTCATCTTTACTTATTAGCGTTAATACGTTTAATGTTTATTCAGTTGCTGCTTTTCACTTTAACCATTTTAGGCACTTGTTGGGCTCATCACCGTTGTGTGGAATGGTCACTGAGGGTGTGCCAGATGGAAGAACCGTTGTTAGTGAACGTGGACAGAGCTGTTGTCTCAGGGAGCACAGAAGTAAGTAGAAGAAACACATATTTAAACAACAGCTTTATAACATTTACTGTGTCAACATAAAAGATTCACTTCCAAGATTTATTAAATGATTACTATCATGTAAAAACCCTTAAAATAGGAAACTGTTAATTTATATCCAAGAGTAGTTTGTGCAGACCACTAGAATATAGTATGTTAAGTTGTGCAATAAATGCATATCTTTAAAATAAATATTTTACATTTAAATCAGAAATTAAAATTCTTAGAAATGGGTATTACTGACTATGATTACGCATCTTACTCTTTAAGACAAAACTCTTTGACGAAGATTTAAAATAAGAGAGACAGGATTTGACATCTTTAGTCCACAGTGTGAGCTAGCTCTGTTTGCTATTTTAAAAATTGATTAAAATATTTCTTTTCAGTAAAGTTGGCAGTCGGTTTGTCTTTTTGGCACTATCCCAAAGTAATATCATACACAGTCTGCCATCTTTCAAAGCTTTCACTGCGATTTTCGTGTGATTTTCAATCGAGAAATAAATGCAACGTTTACCTTCCATCTATAAAGGCAACAAACCCTATGAAGTGAAATTGCTTTGCTGCCTACAAATTCCCTTTGGTTTTTGACAGGTATATTTGGGAGAAGTGAAACAGGCCTTCCAAAGGAATATTAGAAGTGGAATTTTTTACCGTAGAAATTATACGGGCTTTAATAGGTTTAATATAGGTAAACATTTCAAAAGTATTGTTGAGACAAGGACTTAGATTTAATTATTCAATTATTATAACATTTGCTTTACTCAGATGATCAAAATTACCTACTTTATATGGATGAGTAACCCTCACCTCAGGAGTAGTCAAGTTAAGAGTGTTTGTTTTGGAAATGTGACATTTACATTTAAAGGCTTACATTACCAAATTTTGAACAGTATAATGCACGATAAATAATTTCCACAGTCTGAACATACTTAGATGGCCAGATCGTGACTGTGATAGATCAGTGAGAACTGTTTCTTCCATGAACTACTTTAGAAGTAGTTTTGGAATATTTTGTGACAGTGAAAAGCATTATAGGAAAGGCAATGAACAAAGGCTAAAATGAACTGTAACAACCCATTTTTGATAAGGCTGTGGGGAAATAGGTACTCTTATGCCTCATTGGTGGGAAGGCAAATTGGTACATGTCTTCTGGAGAGAAATTTGGCAAAATGCCTAACAGACTATACGTGCACTTATCTTTTGACCTTTCTGAGATTCTATCCTGAAAATATGCCTCCAATAATACAAAAACATTAACAGCATTGTTCAGTTTGCAAAATATTGGAAAGAACCTCTGACCACACATAATAGAATGGTTGAATAGACCGTGGTATGGTTCATACAGTAGAATACTGTGCAACTGTAAAAATACTGTGAGGAATATTTTTATGAACTAATACAAAGTAGTTTCCAATATATACTTTTAAGTGGAATAAAAAAGTGCAAAAGACCACTTATGGTGTGCAACACTTTATGCAGGAAGGAATGAGATGTAAGAAAGTATACATGCATATGCACATTTGTGGAAAAGAAACACAGGAGGAGTAAGCCAGAAAGTAGAGAGATTGTTTACCTGTCTCTAAAAGGTGGGTGGAAGACAGGAGTGGGATCCGTGTAGCAGGGATGTGGTGCGACACTTCTCAGATATATCTTTTTGTATAGCTCTGACTCTTAGAACCATTAGAATGTTTCACCTACCCCTGAATAAGCAACTACAGCCGTCTGGGCTATGGGGGAACCTAAAACGGGATAGCAGAATTCACAATGACAGGGGTAGGGAAAAAACTAAGCAACTGAAAAGTAGTGTCTTGACTGGATACCCGTAAAGCTAAAGACAAAAAAACCCCTGCATATACATGCACATACCTGCTGTAATCGAGTGAGTAAAATTCTAAAATGATTTTTGTGGTGTTAGAATGGATATATCAATATAAACTTAAGGTTTTTAATATTTATATGGAAAGATACAGAAATACAGGTATGTGTGTATGCATGTGTTAGTATGCTGCATTTATCTCCTAGCTCTGTCCCCTGTGAAGGCCTAGAAGTAGTGACTTCTGGTAGCAGTGAGCACATCTAGTGCCTAGATCTTGGTTTCTAACCAGTGTTCTCCAATGAAAAGGACCAGAGCTCCTTGAAAAGTGGCTCATGGTGCAGGGAAGATACAAGATGAGGTGTCAGAAAGCAAGGAAATGCTCAGAGAGATGGGGCCTCAAGCACAGGAGCCAACCTGAAGGAGCCCCTAAGAGCTGGACCAATTTGAGCAGTAACAGAAAATAATGATAAGTCTTGGGGTTTCATCCATGGAATGAGCCACACTGATAAATAAATTGATAAAATAGATAAGTAGCGTAGGTCAAGTCACATCACTTCTCTGCCTGACACTCTTCAATGACTTCCCGTTTCACTAAGAGGAAAAAAGCCAGTCCTTCCTGACTGGCAAGGCCTCCACCATCTTCACCACTCCCACAAGTGCCCTTCCCCTCCCTTGCTTCCTTCAGCCTCAATGATCTCTTTGGTCTTCCTCAAAACTGTCCGCCTCTAGGCCTTTGCAGTCCCTGTTCCCTACATGCATGGCTTCCTCCCTCATTTCCTTTAGGTATTTATTGAAGTTACCTAATCTGTGAGGGCTTTGCTGGGCTCCCTATTGAAAATTTCAGGAGTCTCCTCCTCCCATTATACCCCCGCTGGATTGTTCTCTCCTCCGTACTTACCAGCATCTAACACAGTGTATATTTACTTAATAACCTTGTCTGTCTCTCCTCATTAGATAATAGTGCCCTTCTGAAAAGGATCTTTTTCTCTTTTGGTCATTCCTCAATAAATACTTGTAGCCTAAATGAATAGCCCTAAAGATCATTCATGGAATCATTCATAGTTACAAGAAAGAAGTCACAAGTAAGTGCCAAAGTGTTAAAGGAGGTCACCAGTGTGGTTAATTTTATATAAGCTTATAAATTTATAATTGTCAAAAGAACCCCTCTAAAATAGAGTAAATCTTTACAGTCCTACGTAAGAGATGGGGTGGGGTGGTGTGAAAATGAAAAATCTTTGATGTCTTAAAAGGTCCCCCAGGGGCAAAGTGTGTAAAAGTGCTGTTGAACTTAGAACAGGCTTTTATTTTACCAAAAGCAGATGTTAAAAATTTGTCGACCGTTATTAGGATGACATGGCTGAATGTATTATATCTACCTCTGTTTTCAAAGAAAATAAACACTTCATCTGCCTCTTCAAGATAAAGGTGGTGTTTCAACAATAAGAATGTAATGACTTTTCACAGAAACATGTGCTGAGGGTTGAGCATTTTGAAAACAGATGTTTGGAACTATTTCTATTGGTAGTTTATTGCCAGAAACAGTGAAAGTTTGTAATCAAACAAACAACAAAAATATTCTCACATTGGTTGCCAAAAAATCCTGGACACAGAATTTCCTGATTAAAATATTCTAAAGAGTTTATGGATGTTTTAAACCCCTTTGTTAAAAATTAATATTTTTTTACTTTGGAAGGTGAAAATCTACTGGCTAATTTTTGATAATCTTGGTTGGGATTGAAAAATGGTTGTAGAAATATGTACTTTTGTTTAGATCTCCCTATTTTTGTGAGAATCATTTTTTTAAAAGCCTTTGACAGATACTGAAATAAACTGAAGTTAGCATTGGACCTTTCAATCTTTTAATGCTGGAAAAGAACAAGATACAAAGCTCAGATGGGGGGTTGCAGTACTCTAAACTTTTGGATTGTCTGCATCTTTAAATAAGAAATATTTGAGCACCTGTCCTTAATATACATCGTCATTGGAATGAATATGTATCTCTCCTTTATGTCACTTAGCAACATTTGTAAATTTATGTTGTTTCTGTGAGTATTTAATTACCTTTGGTCCCCCCACTAGGGCTGTAGGCATCACGAGGGCATGAATACTGTATGTGTTGGTTTGTCATTTTATCTCTAGTGCCTGACAAAGTACCTGGAACACAAGGGAGTCATTTATGGGGTAAATGTATGCATGAGTGGAGTTTGCCAGTGAAGGGTAATACTGAGTGCTGTGGTCCAAGGGAGGGGAGTGTGCTACTGGCACCTAGTGGCGCTGCGAACCACCTGCACTGCACAGGCAGGACCCAGCTCCCCTGGTGCCGAGGTTGACAAATTCCCTCCGTAATCAGGAAATATTATTTCTATTTTAAAGCTAATACATTTAATATATTTCCTCCATTGTTAAATGGCATGCATTATCAAGCAGTTTAGGTTTTCTGGAATGTCCCACAAATTGTTTTTCAGTTTTTCCACAGGGAACTTTATTTATTTTTTGCTAGATGGGAGAATATGCTAAACTACGACCTGTATTTCAGGAAAGGTAATGGCGTTTCTCTTTTAATTTCCTCTTTGGAGCCCTGGGGATGCTACCAACAGCTTGGAAATCTGGGTAATTTGAATATTACCAAGGGAATACTTTAATCCTGAATTCTACAGATGTTTGATCATTTATTTACCTAACACCCCTCTTTCCAGCACTTCTTTCATTGCCCCCCAAAGAAATATCCCATAAACCTCCAACACATATTTCCGTTATTTAACTAGTTCTGAATCAAACGTTCAGCCTTACTCTATAAATAAAACATTAAAACGTTCCTTGTAGCATCTCTCCACTTAGACTGATCATTTCTCATGCTTTCTTCACCTCATCATCTGACACAACCCCATATTTTTTCTTTTTTTAATTTTTTGGCGGCGTTGGGTCTCCGTGCTGTGCACGGGTTTTTCTCTAGTTGTGGCGAGCAGGGGCTACTCCTCATTGCAGTGGCTTGGCTTGTCTCGTTGTGGAGCACGGGCTCGACGCGCATGGGCTCAGTAGCTGTGGCTCACGGGCTCTAGAGCACGGGCTCAGTAGCTGTGACGCACGGGCTTAGTTGCTCCATGGCATGTGGGATCTTCCCGGACCAGGGTTCGAACCCGTGTCCCCTGCATTGGCAGGCGGATTCTTAACCACTGCGCCACCAGGGAAGCCCTCACAATCCCATATTGCAATTCCATTGTATTCTATTGATTTTGTGCCAGTTGTCTTTGTGCAAAAACCACCTAAGTTCTGCAAGAAGAGTTGTAAGTTTCTAATATTTTGGGTTCTTGTTGTAGACTGAAAAAGAGGACAAAAATAGCTTTTCTATATAAGGTGGAAGTACACATTAAGAATGTAAACAAGCAGTGTAATGTAAATGTAATTTTTGTTTTAAAAGAATTAATAACAATGTACAGTAAAAGTCTCTGTCCACACCCCTCCCCTGTAAACTGAAAGTAGGTTTATATAAGATCGTTTTAAATATGGTCTGTATCTTTACGTAAGATGATCTCCAAGTACCTACTTTATGAATAATGTTGTCTAATACTGCTATTTTTTATATAATCCTAGTGCTTTGCAATGTAAACTAAAAAATTATCAAAGTTATGTGTTCTTCATTTTGCCCTATAGTTTTTTAAGAGGAAGGAAACGTTCACATATCTGAATTCTCTGTTTGTGCTCAGGGGTCCACAAGATACCTCTACCTTGGAGACTGACTAGGACTCATGGGACTCAGCACAGAGTTGTAATTATGGCTAAGACTTGTTGCCTTTATGTGCTAAAGATGCAAAATGAAAAGATCTTTCTTTTTGGCGGTACGTGGGCCTCTCACTGTTGTGGCCTCTCCCGTTGCGGAGCACAGGCTCTGGACGCGCAGGCTCAGCGGCCACGGCTCACGGGCCCAGCCGCTCCGCGGCATGTGGGATCTTCCCGGACTGGGGCATGAACCCGTGTCCCCTGCATCGGCAGGCGGACTCTCAACCACTGTGCCACCAGGGAAGCCCAATGAAAAGATATTAATGGAGAAAGACCTTGATGAAGTCTGGAAGACCCCATGTGCAGGCTTCCTTAGGTGCTTCCGCCTGTGAGGGGCATGCAGAGCTCCCTCTTCCTCCAGCAGTACAGATAGGGCAGCATGTGCATGGTGCTTCTGCCCGGAGAGGCTCAAGGTCTTTACTGGGGCTAGTCATGTATGCATCCTCTGCCCAGCATGTACCAGAAGGAAAACCATATTGTTTGCACAGATACTCTAGGCACAGTAAACTGCCCTTATCACATAGGCAACCCTGGGAGCCCTCCAAAAGCCAACTTCCTAGATGCCACCTATGTAAGCAGGCCTTTCTAAGGATAGTAGTATCAGGAATGCTGTTTTAACCCTTCTTTTGCACGGAAATAAGATTGGATTGTGCCTCAATTTCAACATATTTCTGTCTGTATAACTATAGTATTTGCTTGTTAGTTTACAACAATGAGTTATTCCACATCATAGGGAGGCTGTGATAGGTGCTCTAGTGGTATATAAAATTTTAACTTTGATCAGAGGAGAGATATTGATAAGGACACTTTTTTTTAAACATCTTTATTGGAGTATAAATGCTTTACAATGGTGTGTTAGTTTCTGCTCTATAACAAAGTGAATCAGCTATACATATACATATATCCCCATATCTCCTCCCTCTTGCGTCTCCCTCCCTCCATCTCTATCCCACCCCTCTAGGTGGTCACAAAGCACCGAGCTGATCTCCCTGTGCTGTGCGGCTGCTTGCCACTAGCTACCTGTTTTACGTTTGGTAGTGTATATATGTCCATGCCTCTCTCTCACTTCGTCCCAACTTACCCTTCCGATAAGGACACTTTTGACTGTAACAGAAAAATTCTGCATTTGACTCTGAAATCTACTTTGATATTAATATATCCATTCTAACTTTCTTTTGACTAGTGTAAATATGGTATATCATTCCATCCTTTTATTTTACCCTATTATATTTTCATACTTAATGTGTGTTTCTTACAGGCAGCAGGTTTTTAAATCTAACCTGGCAGTTCTCTGCTTTTTTATTTGTAGTACTTAGGCTACATACACTTAATGTGATTAAGCCCCTCCACCCCCATTTGTGTCCATCTGTTCTTTGTTTCCTTTTTCCTGCATTCTTTTGGGTTGAAGTTTTTTATGATTCCATTTTATCTCCTTTGCTGGATTATTACCTATACAGGCATACCTTATTTTATTGCGCCTTGCTTTATTGCACTTTGCAGGTATTCTGGTTTTTTACAAATTGAAGGCTTGTGGCAACTCTGCATCAAGTAAGGCTATCACTGCCATTTTTTCCCAACAGCATTTGCTCACTTCATGACCCTGTGTCACATTTTGGTAATTCTCACAGTATTTCAAAGTTTTTCAGTATTATTATATGTGTTACGGTGATCTGTGATTGGTAACCTTTGATGATGCTATTGTGATTGTTTTGGGGTGCTACAGACTATGCCCACATAAGACAGCGAACTGAATCCATAAATGTTCTGTGTGTTCTGACTGCCCCATCCACTGGCTGTTCCCCTGTCTTTCTTCCTCTCCTCAGACCTCCCTATTCCCTGAGAAACAAGAGTATTGAAATTAGTTGTGTTAATTACCCTACAGTGGTCTTCAAGTGTTCAAGTGAAAGGAAAACTCTCAATATCTCTTACTTTAAATCAATAGCTAGAAATGATGAAGCTGAGTGAGGAAGACGTGTGGAAGGCTGAGATAGGCTGAAAACTAGCCCTCTTGTGTCAAGCAGTTTAGCCAGGCTGTGAATGCAAAGGAAAGCTCTTAAAAGAAATTAAAAGTGCTCCTCCAGTGAAGACACGAACGACAAGAAAGCAACACAGCCTTATTGCAGTTATGGAGAAAGTTTTAGTGTTCTGTACAGAAGGTCAGACCAGCCACAACGTTCCCTGAAGCCAAAGCCTAATCCAGAGCAAGGCCCTAATTCTCCTGAAATCTATAAAGGCTGAGAGAGGTGGTAAAGCTGCAGAAAAACACCTTGGAGCTAGCAGAGGTTGGTTCATGAGGTTTGAGGAAAGAAGCCATCTCCGTAACATAAAAGTGCAAGTGCTGATGGAGAAGCTGTAGGTCATCCAGAAGATCTAGGTAAGATAATTATAATGAAGGTGGCTACAGCAAACAGCAGATTTTCAGTGTAGACAAAGCAGCCTTCTATTGGAAGAAGACACCATCAAGGACTTTCATACTAGAGAGGAGAAGTTGGTATCTGACTTCACATCTTCAAAGGACAGGCTGACTCTCTTGTTAGGAGCTAATGCAACTGGTGACTTTAAGCTGAAGCCAATGCTTATATATACCATTCCAAAAAATACTAGGGCCCTTAAGAATTATGCCAGATCTACTCTGTGTGTGCTCTATAAGTGGGGCAACAAAGCCTGGATGACAGCACATCTGTTTGCAACATGGTTTACTGAATATTTTAAGCCCACTGTTGACACCTACTGCTCAGAAAAAAAGATTCCTTTCAAAATACTACTGCTCATTGGCAGTGCACCTGGTCACCCAAGAGCTCTGATGGAGACGTGCAATGAGATTTATGTTGTTTTCATGCCTGTGAACACATCCATTCTGCAGCTCATGGATCAAAGAGTAATTCTGACTTTCAAGTCTTATTATTTAAGAAAATACATTTCGTAAGGCTGTAGCTGCCAGAGATAGTGATTCCTCTGATGGATCTGGGCAAAGTCACTTGAAGACCTTCTGGAAAGGACTCACCATTCTAGATGCCATTAAGACTATTCATGATTCGTGGGAAGAGGTCAACATCTCAGCATTAACAGGAGTTTGGAAGAAGTTGATTCCAGCCCTCATAGGTGACTTTGAGGGGTTTAGGACTTCAGTGGGGGAAGTAACTGCAGATGTGGTGGAAACAGCAAGAGAACTAGAATCAGAAGTGGAACCTGAAGGTGTTGACTAAAATGCTGCAATCTCATGATAAAACTTGAGCAGATAAGGAGTTGGCTTCTTATTGATGGGCAAAGAAAGTGGTTTCTTGACAGTGAATCTATTCCTGGTGAAGATGCTGTGAAGATTATTGAAATGACAGCAAAGGATTTAGAATATTACATGAGTCTTACTTTCGTTGATAAAGCAGCGGCAGGATTTGAGAGGATTGACTCCAATTTGGAAAGAAGTTCTACTGTGGGTAAAATGCTATCAAACGGCGTTGCATGCTTGAGAAATTGTTTGTGGGAGGGAGAGTCAGTTGACTTTCCAGACTTCACTGCCGTCTTATGTTAAAAGCTTGCTACACCACCCCCCCTTTGGCAACCACCACCCCATCACACAGCAGCCACCAGCAAAAAGATTGTGACTTGCTTTAGGCACAGATGATGGTTAGCAGTTTTTAGCAATAAAGCATTTTAATTTATTTATTAATTTATTAATTTATGTCTGTATTGGGTCTTTTTTGCTGCACGCGGGCTTTCTCCAGTTGTGGTGAGTGGGGCTACTCTTCCTTGCAGTGCGCGGGCTTCTCATTGTGGTGGCTTCTCTTGTTGCAGAGCACAGGCTCTAGGCGCACGGGCTTCAGTAGTTGTGGCTCGCTTGTGGGCTTCAGCGGTTGTGGCTTGTGGGCTCAGCAGTTGTGGCACGCGGGCTCTAGAGCACAGGCTCAGTAGTTGTGGCGCACGGGCTTAGTTGCTCCGCGGCGTGTGGGATCTTCCCGGACCAGGGCTCAAACCCATGTCCCCTGCATTGGCAGGGGGATTCTTAACCACTGCGCCACCAGGGAAGCCCGGTAATAAAGCATTTTAAAATTAAGGTATGTACGTTGTTTTTTAGACAGAATGCTATTGCCCACTTAATAGACTACAGTATTGCGTAAACATAACTTTTATATGCTCTGGGAAACAAAAAAAAATTGTGTAACTCGCTTTATTTTGGTGGTCTGGAATTGAACATTTGGTATCTATAAGGTATTCCTGTGAACCTTGTTTTGTTATTTTATTGGTTGCTTTAGGGTTTATAGTGTGCATCTTTCACTTACCACAGTCTACCCTGAAGTGATATTATGTAGTTGTCTGTATAATAAAAGTGTACTTCCATTTCCTTCCATTTCCCCCTCCTGGACTTAGTGCTGTTGCTGTCATGTGTATTTGACTTCCACATGTTATAAACTCCATAGGGTATCGTTATTTTTGAGTAAACAGGTACCTTTCTTTAAAAAATAATTTATTTATTTATTTATTTTGGGCTGCGTTGGGTCTTCGTTGCTGCACGCGGACTTCCTCTCTAGTTGCGGCGAGCGGGGGCTACTCTTCGTTGCGGTGTGCAGGCTTCTCACTGCAGTGGCTTTTCTTGTTGCAGAGCATGGGCTCTAGGTGCGTGGGATTCAGTAGTTGTGGCTCACGGGCTCTAGAGCGCAGGCTCAGTAGTTGTGGTGCATGGGCTTAGTTGCTCCGCAGCATGTGGGATCTTCCCAGACCAGGGCTCGAACCTGTGTCCTCTGCATTGGCAGGTGGATTCTTAACCACTGCGCCACCAGGAAAGTCCCTACAACATTATATTTTGACTTCTGTATACACTACAGTGTGCCCACCTCCAAAAGTTTAGTTTCCATTTGTCACCGTACAGCTGACCCCCTTTACCCATTTTGCCCTCCACAAACTCCCTTTCACTCTAGTAACCATTACTCTGTTCTCTGTATCTTTGTGCTTTGATTTGGTTTGATTTGTTCATTTATTTTATTTTTATTTATTTATTTTTAGATTCCACATGTAAATGACATCATACTGTATTTGTCTTTCTCTGTTCGACTTACTTAACTTAGCATAATACCTGCAAGGTCCATCCACATCACAAACGACAAGATTTCATCTTTTTTTTTTTTTTTTTTAAATAAATGGCCGTGTAGTATTCTATTGTATATATATACCATATCTTCTTTAGCCACTCATCCACCTATGAGCACTTATTAGGTTATTTCCTTATCTTTCTATTGTAAATAATGCTGCGATAAACATATGGATGCATATATATTTTTGAATTTGTGTTTTTGTATTGATAAGTAGAATAGCTGGATCATACGTTAGGTCTATTATTTATTTATTTATTTTTTGCGGTCCGCGGGCCTCTCACTGCTGCGGCCTCTCCCGCTGCGGAGCACAGGCTCCGGACGCGCAGGCCCAGCGGCCATGGCTCACGGGCCCAGCCGCTCCACGGCACGCGGGACCCTCCCGGACCGGGGCACGAACCCGCGTCCCCTGCATCGGCAGGCGGACTCCCAACCACTGCGCCACCAGGGAAGCCCCTTATCTGGTAATTTTAACATCTCTGTTCGTTTGGGGTCAGTTTTGAAGATTGTTCTCCATTTGGATTGTGTTTTCCTGCTTCTTTGTGTGCCTAGTAATCTTTACTTGGATGTCAGGCACTGTGAATTTTACCTTGTTGGGTGATGGATTTTTCACAGTAGGAAATGAGAAGTTAGGGTGATGAGTAGTTCAGTGGCTTCATGATGCCAAGTTGCCAGGTTCTTATACTGTCCTTACATTGTGCATCCACAGCATCTTGGTCCAGTTTCTCTCATAATCAAAAGATGGTGGGCAGGATCTCCAGGGGTCATACCCTCATTGTATAACATTCAGAGACAGAAAAAAATAGAACCTTTTCTATATTATTTTAATTAAGGAAAATCCTCTACATATGCTTTCCTCTACCCTAGCAGATTTCTTCTAACATCTCATTAGCTAGAATTACCTCCCATGATATGCTTTAAACCAATAAACAGTACAAGTGTTGGGACAACCACCCTTTGGTAAGACTCTGTGATTCTTCTCTGGGGCCAGGGATGGTACCTACCCCTCTAAAGCTCATTGCTGCTTAGAGGAGTGTGGCTATCTGAACAAAATTGAGAACCTTAGGAAGGAAGAAGGCAGAATGGATGTTTTGTAAGTTAATTAACAGTGTCTGTTATTGAAACATATTTTGACTGAGGGAAACTGAAAATGTTTTAAAAGTAGGAAATATTTAAGATGGTGTTTAGAGGATGGGCTAAGTTTCAATAGGTTAACATAGGATGTCTAGACAAAGGGTCTTCTATTTGTTATTTGTAGTCTTTTTCATGATAGCCATTTTTACAAGTGTGAAGTGATTGATGTCTCATTGTGGTTTTGATGTGCATTTCTCTGATGATTAAAGACATTGAGCCTTTTATGTGCCTGTTGGCCATCTGTATGTCTTCTTTGGAAAAACATTCATTCCAGTCTTCTATTTTTTAAATTGGGGTCCTTGTTGTTTTTGATATTTTGTATGAGCTGTTTATAAATTTTGGATTTTAACTCCTTATCTGTCATACTATTTGCAAATATTTTCTCCGTTCAGTAGGTTGTGTTTTCGTTTTGTTGATGGTTTTCTTTGCTGTGCAAAAGTTATAATTAGGTCCCATTTGTTTATTTTTGCCTTTATTACTTTTGTCTTTGGAGACAGATCTAAAAAAATTGCTATGATTTATGTCAAAGAGTGTGCTGCCTATTTTCTTTTCTAGAAGTTTTATTGTTTCAGGTCTTACATTTACTTCTGTAATCGATTTTGAGTTTACTTTTGCATATGGTGTGAGGAAATTGTTCTAATATCATTCTTTTTAAAAAATATTTATTTATTTTATTTATTTATTTTTGGCCGCATTGGGTCTTTGTTGCTGCGCGCGGGCTTTCTCTAGTTGTGGCGAGTGGGGGCTACTCTTCGTTGCGGTGGCTTCTCTTGTTGCAGAGCATGGGCTCTAGGCGTGCGGGCTTTAGTAGTTGTAGCATGTGGGCTCAGTAGTTGTGGCTCACGGGCTTAGTTGCTCCACGGCATGTGGGATCTTCCTGGACTGGGGCTTGAACCTTTGTCCCCTGCATTGGCAGGCAGATTCTTAACCACTGTGCCACCAGGGAAGCCCTAATATCATTCTTTTACACGTCCAGTTTTCCCATCTCTAGTTACTGAAGAGACTGTCTTTTCTCCATTGTATGTTCTTGCCTCCTCTGTCGTAGATTAATGGGCCATAACTATGTGGGCTCTCTATTCTGTTCCATTGATCTACATGTCTGTTTTTTGCCAGAACCATACTGTTTTGATTACTGTAGATTTGTAGTATAGTCTGAAGTCATGGAGTGTGATAGACAAAGGATCATGTTGAACAAAATTTTGGGGTATGTGGAGTCTGGAAGAATGTCACATATGAGAATAACTGGTGAGTAAGTAGGGTGGTGGATAGTGGGAAATGGAAATGGAAAATGTCTTTAACTTTGCATTCCAAACTGAGGAATTTCATTAATGAAGTTTCTTTTTTTTTAAATTAATTTTATTGTATTACTTTATTTATTTTTTGGCTACATTGGGTCTTTGATGCTGCACGCGGGTTTTCTCTAGTTGCTGAGAGCGGTAGCTACTCTTTGTTGCGGTGTGTGGGCTTCTCATTGCAGTGGCTTCTCTTTTTGCAGAGTACGGGCTCTAAGCACACGGGCTTCAGTAGTTGTGGCTCGCAGGCTCTAGAGCGCAGGCTCAGTAGTTGTGGTGCACAGGCTTATTTGCTCCGCGGCATGTGGGATCTTCCCGGACCAGGGCTCGGACCTGTATCCCCTGCATTGGCAGGTGGATTCTTAACCACTGCACCACTAGGGAAGCCCAGTGAAGTTTCTTAATAAGAGCAGCATTAACAAATCTGAATCCTTCGCACCTTTTGTAGTTAAATATGAAGATGTTTACTTGAGGACAGAAATATTTAGGATTACTCCTGTAATTAAAGGGCAATAAATGTAAGTTTCTGAATTTAGGTATTATGTGTGAAATATGAAGATAGGATGTTGTAGGGATGGAATGAATTATGTTTTATTCTTTATGGATTAGATGGCGGAGTTGCAAATGTCTCCATGGTTTCAAGTCTGAGTGTATGGGAAAATTAGGAGTTTGTTTGGACTGTAATGAGCCTTAGATACCATGAATGTCTTTGGGACTAAATGTCAGGGTTGGAATTTTAGACAGTGTTCCTAACTAGCAATGACTGCAAATCAAGCTGCCAATGGATAACATTAAGCAAGAGGAAAGAAGATGGACAATTGACCCTTTTGGCAATGTTCAGAGGAAGAATTCCATTGAAGAGATGGATGTGACACAGAGTAAAAGTTGTAGGAAGTGTACTAGGAATTACTGAGTCTGGATGAGTAGCTTTAAGGAGGTATGGCCACTGATTTCACATGTGTTTTTGTATTATAAGATTTCCCAAAAATATTTTCTGAATAAAATGTAATTAACTCTATTGAATGGGGGAGAATCAGGAATTTTGACTTCTTTTTCTGTCAGACATCGTTAGCTAATGTCAAGATACAGCCTCACCAAGCAATACTACCTGTCTACACCGAGTTTTTTCATTTTGCACAGTAAGAAATTGTATGCTCTCTTCACTCTAAAATGCAAGGTTATGAGGAGGACGTCAGGATCAGTTATGGATTATTTCCTCAGAATACTAAGTGCAAAATCTGTTACAGCAGGATAATCCAAGATTTGACCACAGAATGCTTTAGGTATACCTAAGTATAAACACTGTTGATTTGTTTTCTTTCACCCTGCCAACTTGATTCTGAAAATTTATTTAGGATTTAAGTTGGGTGGAAGCTAAGAGGAAACTGGAAATTTCTGTTACAGAAAATTAAGGGTTTGATATGCCTATTTGGTAACATAGTTAAATTTGAAGGGCCCATTTAGTGAAAATGTCCCTGGCCTTAGTGTTTTCCTTAGTAAAAGCTGTATATTCTTTTTTTTTTTTTGCGGTATGCGGGCCTCTCACTGTTGCAACCTCTCCTGTTGCGGAGCACAGGCTCTGGACGCACAGTCTCAGCGGCCATGGCTCATGGGCCCAGCCGCTCCGCGGCATGTGGGATCTTCCCAGACCGGGGCACGAACCCGTGTCCCCTGCAACGGCAGGCGGACTCTCAACCACTGCACCACCAGGGAAGCCCTGTATATTCTTTTTAATCATTCTTTTTAGTTTTAATTAAGTTTGATATAAAGAAATGAACTTACCTTTGTGATGAAGTAAGTGGTGGTACTCTTTGATGTTATAAAGAATCCCTTTGATGTAAAACGTGAGGTGGGGGCAGAGAATGTCATGAACTTACATGTGCATAAAATATTATTTGAAGGCTACACAGGAAACTGGTAAAATTCTTTGCCTCTAGGGAATTTATCCTGTGTAGCTCTACACAAAGTGACTTTTGGTTGTATACTCTTTAGAATGTTTTGAATTTTGAATGATGATGAATTTTTCTTTTTTAAGTAAAACACTCTTAGTAATTTCTAATGTGTCCCTGAAAATGTATTTCAGAAGTTCATTTCTGTAGTTTCTATAGTTTTGCCCTAACATTTACGTGTGTTTTTTTTGTTGTTGTTGTGGTACGTGGGCCTCTCACTGCTGTGGCCTCTCCCGTTACGGAGCACAGGCTCCGGACGCACAGGCTCAGCAGCCATGGCCCATGGGCCCAGCCGCTCCGCAACAGGTGGGATCCTCCCAGACCGGGGCACGAACCTGTGTCCCCTGCATCAGCAGGCGGACTCTTAACCACTGCGCCACCAGGGAAGCCCTATTTACGTGGTTTTTTAATGTACTGTGATACAGGAGTTCAACTTCATTTTCTCACATATGGAGAGCCAGTTGTTACTGCATCATTTATCGAAACCTGTTCCTTTCCCCCCCTCATTTGAAAAATAACCCCTGTCATTTAGCAAATGTTCAGTAAATGTATGGATTGTTTCTAAGCTCTCTATTTTGGTTTGTTTGTATATTTATATATCCCAGTGTCAATGTCACACTGTCATGGTTACTATAGCTTTATAGTAAGTCTTGATATGTGGTCGGGCATGTATTACTTTCATCTCTACCTGCCGCAGAGAAACTTGTAGTAGGTCACCTCTACCACTGTGAATAACTAGAAAAGCTGGATAAAATCTGTTTTCAAAGAAATATTTAAAGGCATTAGAGAATTGTCCGAGGGAGTGAGAACCCAGAGGGAAGCATTATGTCAAGAGGTCAGCCTGACATAAACTTTCTGTTTTCCTTTGAGGCATTTATTTAGTTCATAAAAGACCAGCTATAGGTCTGGAAAGCTGGGAAGAGTTTCTGGCAATCTATAGAGCTGGGAAGACAAAATTAGGGTTTAGGGGCCATTAATATAACAGACTTTCATTTGGGACCCCTAAAGGCTACATTAGAAGTTAGTTTATGCATGCCCTGATCGTCAGATCCAGTCCACCACCTGTGTTTGTGTGGTCCAGAAGCCAAGATAATTTTTACATTTTAAAGTGTTAAAAAAGTTAAAAGTGTATTTCATAACACATGGAAATCAAATTTTAGTGTCCATAAATACGTTTTATTGAAACAATTGCATATTTCCTGTGGTTCCTGTTGCTCTACAGTGACGGCTGAGTTGTTGCTGCAGAGACCATATGCTCTGCATTGCTGTAGGCATGCTACAAACCACAGTGGCACAGCTATAATTCATCAGGCTTTGATTGCCACATGTGTTCCCTTGGCATCTTTTTTTATTACTGGTCCATACCTTTCATGTTGAAGAAGAAACAAAAGAAGAGTGGACTTCATATATAGTGCTTTTGAGGCATAGTGGAGTGGATTCTGTTGTTATCAAATTAGATGGCAATGCATTATATTTATTAAGCTGAGACACTGCAGTTGTGCTAAAATAATACACTATATGTCAGTATTACCCGATTGAGCACACATCACACTAATCCCAACTCACAGGAAAGTAATGATCAGAAAAAAGAGTAAGTTAAAATGGACTATCTAATCATGGCACAAATCCTTTACAAAAGTGAAGAATGAAAATGAGTTGTAACTAAAGTAAGTTTCTGAGTGGCCCTTTTGTTAGCCAAGTAAGGAAAGATCAGTGGAGGTTAATTAAATCGTGTTTGACTATAGCAGTCAAAGAAGTGTGTGCACAGCAAATAAACTTATGACTATTAGCCTTTCAGTAAGAACAGTTGTTTTAAAAGTTGAGGACACTCTGAGTAATACCAGTAATCATTTAAGAAACAAGGCAGATGGTCTCTAGTAGTTTTTGTAGGTTCTTGATGAGTCAGTAGATGTTACAGTACTGCTCAGTTGTTTATTCTAGCAGCCAGTGCTCATTTGAAGTGACTGAAGAATTAGTCTTTATGAATAGCCTGCAGGAAACAACTACAGAGAAAATATTTTCAAAGAAGTTGAGAAAACACTGTTTCAGTATAAACCGAAGTGAAATCTGCTAAGATGTGTACAATAAATAGTGGTAAAAATAAGCATGGAGCAGAAAAAGGCCTGAGTTCGACACATTTACAAAACTTGTTAAAACATAACAGTGTTTAAAAACCTGTGTTTATTCATTGTATTCATTCATTAGGAGGCACTTTGCAGAGAATTTTAAAATCTGTCATAAATGGGTTGTTAAACTAATAGAGTCAGTGGTGAGTTTCATTTGCTCTTCTGGATGTCACTATCTCAATTCTAGGGCTTTTTGTTAGAAATAAAAGCTGAATGTACTGATTGCCCTACTATGTATGCAGCAGTTTGATGACTGAGCAGTGGCAATATTTTATTACAATTTTTAAAACTTGGGGTTGAGATTAAATTTTTTCTGAATAAGAAGATTGCCGTTAAACTGTAAACCAAATACTTAATGGATTTGGAAGTTAACTTTCGTTACAGACTTGATAATATTTCCTAATGAACTCAACCTAAAATTAAAAGGCAGAGCACTGTTTTTATGTGAAACTTACACCATGGTAAATTCATTTGTACAACAGCCAGTGTTCGAATCACAGGTAATGTCAAGCTGCTTTATACACTTTTCATGCCATCAGAATTTAAAATAAAAAGCAAGATCTCCATTCCCACACATAGATTTGGTACAGAAATATTTTCCAAGATCAAACTACAGTTCCAATAGCAGTTTTTGGTCCTTGAGGCAAGTACAAAGGAAATTTCCTTATTTCAAAATACATTTAACTGTGTAATTGAGAGGCTTGAACCTGTGCTTTAATTGAAATATAATTACATGCTAAAAGCAAAGATCAAGACTCTGATAAAATGTTATAAGTGCCCTTCAAAGATGAATATGCTAAAATGAAATATGTTTGTGGATAGATATCAGTATGTGGCGGTACCTGTGTGTGAAAAGATTTTTTCAAAGATGGACATGAAGGGACTTCCTGGTGGTCCAGTGGGTAAGACTCTGAGCTCCCAATGCAGGGCCCCCGGGTTCGATCCCTGGTTGGGGAACTAGATCCTGCATGCATGCTGCAACTAAGAAGTCTGCATGCTGCAACGAAGAGCCAGTGTGCTGCAACTAAGACCTGGCGCAGCCAAACATACATACATACATACATACATACATACATACATATTTAGAAAAGGATGGGTATGTAAAATTTCACTGTATATCAGAATGAACAGATGAACATTCACAGTCCATTTTTATGATAGAGAAGTATAGCTTTGAACTGCAGTTAAGTGAAATGTTATCCTCCCTTCAAATCCATTCTTCTTATTGGTAGTCTTGTGTTACCCCCCAAATTATATTCAATGATTATCATATTTTGAATAATAACAGTTTTTTAAAATTTGTGGAAATTTGTTTTGTCTCTTAGTAGATAAATACTTATATAATCTTAATTTTGCCTCTTGTCCCACAAAGCCTAAAATATTTACTGTTTGGCCCTTTTCAGAAAGGTTTGCTAATCCCTGGGCTACACCCTCAGACTAAGGGAAAACTGGAGCGGGGGATAGTATCTGCAAAGACTTGAAACCCAGCTTCAAAGCACCTCATATGCAGATTGAATTAAAGTGATCTTCTCTGGCCTTTGTGCCTGTCTGAGAAAAAATTAAATCCTCTCTGGTAGAAAATAAGTTCATCTAGTGCGTAAAAATATCTCTATAGTTTAAAAAAAAGTTTCAGCAATAAATCTGAAATTATCAGGTATTCCAGAAGATAAGACCAAATCACTGAAAATCAAGAGAAAGAACAAATAATAGGAAAATGTCTCTGAGTTATTTTTGGCTTTTTGCATTGCCACATAAAATTATAACATTTTGAAAAGAAAATATAGGAGAATATATTTGCAAATGAATTCTTAAGACACAGAAAGCACTTACTGTAAAGGAAAATATTGCAGAATTCAACTACATGAGGAGAGTAGCTTCTGTGAACAAGATACTGTAAAAGTGGAAACACAAGCCCTAGAGAGGAAGAAGATAATAGCAACAAATATGGCCAACAAAAGGTATCATTTCTAGAATGTGTAAAATAACTACAAATCAATAAGAAAAACAAAGACAACCCAACAGAGAAATGGGCAGAGGACTTAAACAGGCAATTTACAAAAAAATTATTTACATAGGACTTCCCTGGCAACCCAATAGAGAAATGGGCAGAGGACTTAAACGGGCAGTTTACAAAAAAATTATTTACATGGGACTTCCCTGGTGGTCCAGTGATTAAGAGTCCCCCCTTCCACTGCAGTGGGCATGGGTTCGACCCCCTGGTCAGGGAACCAAAATCCTGCATGTTGTGCAGCCAAAAACCAAAAAAACAAAAAAATTACAGGTAATCCAAATGACAAATAAGTTTTGAAAAGATACACAATCCCAGTAGTAATCATGAAATGCAAATTGAAAACTGCACAGAGATAGCATTCCATACCTATTAGATCAGCAAAAAAACTCTACTGGTGAGAGAGTGTGAAAATTGTAACAGCCATTTGGGAAAACAGATTGTAATTATCTGGTGAAATTGAAGAGACACCTATATGACCCAACAGGTTTTTTTTGTTTGTTTTTGAATTTTATTTTATTTTTTTATACAGCAGGTTCTTATTAGGACCCAACAGTTTTATTCTTTTTTATATACCCTTATGACATAATGTTCTCAGACGTTTTGGTCTCAGGACACCTTTATATTCATTTTGAAACATTAACATTTAGCTTAGTAGAGGACATCTGAATTCTCATATCTGCTTCTGCATTCAGTGTGTTAAAATATGCTGGTTTGGTTGAAGTATACGAAAAAAATCCAGCCTCAAAAAGATACATAGTGAGAAAACGCAAATTTATTTTAATAGTCATTTCAGGTAATTATGAATATTCCTGTTTGACGCTACACCAAAAGTTGACAAGCAATAGTTTCTTAAAGGTTTGGTCCGAAGTGGAATCTGAAAGCTTGTCAGTGAACGTTGCCTTACTCGTTAATATTGTGACGTTGCCTTACTCGTTAATATTGTAATCTATTATCTTGCAATTTCAGTGGATCTTTTACCCACCTTTGATTTTATAATATTATTAATTGGTCTTCTGGAAAATATTGGTTCATTGAGTAATCCAGATATTTTAAATATTGACACATTTTAATAAGTAACAAAATTCACATTTGTTGTTATAACCCTGATATCAGAAGAGTTTAAGTATTGGGAAACAGTCAAGCTCACTGTGGTAGATACATGTTTTCTAAGTTTTGTCATTGGTCACAGATGTTCTCAGTTGTTTTCCTGGAAGTGACAGGCTCACTCACTTTTTTCAGTTTTAAAGAAATATGTGTCAGATAATCAAAGCTGGATAATCATTGTCAGTTTTTCTTCTACGTAAAAATAATACTCCATGAGAAAAGCAGCTATTCCTGTTTATAATCAAATGATTACAGAAGTGCCTTTCCTGAAGAAAACCGTCATATTTTGGTGTAGCAGAATTACTTGATGCTTTATATCCCATCTTGTCACACAGATATTTAAAAGATATATATTCATGGATTGAGATTTTAAAAATTAGTAATTTTACTGCTTCATTATTGATGTTCTTAAATGACACTAGCATTATTATTTTTTAAAATATCTTTATTGGAGTATAATTGCTCTACAATGGTCTGTTAGTTTCTGCTTTATAACAAAGTGAGTCAGCTATACATATATTACCATATCTCCTCCCTCTTGCATCTCCCTCCCACCCTCCCTATCCCACCCTCTAGGTGGTCACAAAGCACCGAGCTGATCTCCCTGTGCTATGTGGCTGCTTCCCACTAGCTATCTATTTTACATTTGGTTGTGTATATATGTCCATGTCACTCTCTCACTTCGTCCCAGCTTACCTTTCCCCCTCCCTGTGTCCTCAAGTCCATTCTCTACGTCTGCGTCTTTATTCCATCCTGCCCCTAGGTTATTCAGAACTTTTTTTTTTTTTTAGATTCCATATACGTGTTAACTTTCTCTTTTTGACTTACTTCACTCTGTACGACAGACTCTAGGTCCATCCACCTCACTACAAATAACTCAATTTCGTTTCTTTTTATGGTTGAGTAATATTCCATTGTACATACGTGCCACATCTCCTTTATCCGTTCATCTGTCGATGGACACTTAGGTTGCTTCCATGTCCTGGCTATTGTAAATAGAGCTGCCGTGAACATTGTGGTATAACTAGCATTATTTTTAGTACAGTTGTAGAGCTAGTTGAGAATGGCTATAGTAGCTGCTAGTACAAATTGGTGTCACTGTTTTGATTATTGCAAAGGCATTAGCAATTTTACCCACCATTGTTTTTGCACCCTGTGCAAATATCAACACAGTGAAAATGGTAAATAATGTCTTATTATGAACATAGCTTTTACCTCACAGATTCCTTTACAAGATCTTAGGGACCTATTCAACCAGAGGCCTGTGGACTACTCTTTGAGAACTCCTCCAAAAAATGTTTGCACATACGTGTCAGGATACATGTGCGAGAATGTATGGGGTAGCAGCATTTTTTTTTAATATGATAGCTATGAACTAGAAGCAATGAAAATTTCTAGATAATTAGATTATGGTATATTCATCCAAAGGCATACTATATAGCAGTGAAAATGTGTGAACTATAGCGGCAGAAATCAACTAGTTGATTCCCTCACATGTATATTGACTTGAAGCTAAGTAACAAAAGAATTTCTACAGTATATTTCTATTTAAATTCAGTTCTAAACAGAACTAAATTATATTGTTTAGAGACATAGATGGAGCTATAGTGAGTAGGAAATCTAAAGAAAAGCAGAAGATTAATTACTACAAACCTGTGTAGTGGCTGCTCGGAGAGGGTACAAGAATAATCATTTGAGTGATTTCAATGGCAAGATTGCTTATCCTTTGTGTTGGCACACAGATGTTCTCTTGATAAGTCTTTAAATTGTAAAAATACACTCTCCTATGTGTGTGATGTTTCACAATAAAAGAAGGAAGCAAATAGGATAAAAACATATGTCCTTGAACGGGATGATACTAATGTCTGTAACTTAGTCTATAAACTTAATGCAATTTTTTGTGAGATTTAAATTTCAATGGAAAAAAAAAGAATAAAAACAGTTGGGCACATCCTTAAAGGATAATCAAGGAGGAGTAGCCCTTACAGATGTTAAAACATACTGGAAAGCTACAGTTAAAACTGTGGTATTAGGGTCATGAATAATTAGATTGCTGGTATAGAATAGAAAGTCCAGAAATAGACCAAACACATAACAAAAAGTTACTCGATGGTAAAAATGTCATCTCAAATCATCGGTCCATTTTCTTACTTGTTCAGGTTGGGTAATTTCTCCATTCCATTGTTTAGCCCTTTCAGTTAATGCTTTATTTTTGTTAGTATATTTTTCAGTTCTAAACTTACCATTTGTTTCTTCATGATATCATATTTCTTTGTGAAGACTTTGTTTCTTTGCTGAAACTTTGTGATTTTTTTCATTTTCTTCAAATGTCTTCCTCATTTTTTTGTGGAAGCAGTTTTATAATGTCTACTTTAAAATATTTGACAGATATAATTCTAACATCTATTTCTTCTCAGTGTTCATGTCTATTTATTGTCTTTTCTCATTCCTTTTGAGGTTTTCCTGGTTCTTGTTATGGTATGACAAATTATTTTTCTATTGAATGCTTTATATTTTGAGTATTATGTTATGAAACTCTGCATTTTATTTAACCCCCCATCCCACTTCCTTCTCTTTTAGCAGATCTTACCTGAAACTGTGTTTTGGGGTAAAAAAGGGTGGCACCCCTTTGTTACTCCCCAGTGTGTGCGGAAGCTCCAGTCCTGTAATTAGCCTCCACTGACACATTGCTAGGGAGGATCCTCTAGTGAACACTGGGCAGGAGTGAAATGCAGACCCTGCTTTACGCTTTGCTGATGTCACCCTGGCTCAGAAAGTTCCTGCTCTTCACGTGGTCCCAGTGTCACTGAGGTATATGGGTGGGCATGCTACCTCTGGACAGTGGTTAAGTTCTGATTCTCCAGTGGGCATTCCCTGCCACCACCCCAGTGGGGAGGGTTAGGGGTGGGGACACCTTGTCATCATTGCGTGGGTGTTGAATTCCGGGCCCTCAGCATTTTCTCCACTGGTACTATGGAGGGAGGAGGTCTTGTTCCTATTGAGTGGGTCTGCACACCCTCTGTGATACCTCACTGTCTGGGAGGGGAGCGGAGCGGAGGGGATGTCTGGGTTTTCCCTTTGGCCTTTGCTGATGGGCGTAGGACTTGGGCTTCTTCTCTGGTGTTTGGCTCCCAGAGGTTGATCATCACCTAATAGTTTTCTGTCTTGCCAGCCTGCTACTTTTCTGTTCTTTTGGTTAGAGACAGTGGGTATTTCTTGGGCTTGTTTTGTGTTTCTGGTTCCTTTAGCACCTGTTCTTATGAATGAATCAAACCTAGGGAATTTATGCTGTTTCATTCTTCAGCACCTGGGCTCTAGTTTGTCTGGCACCTTCTCTTTACCTTTTAGTGTCTTCTGGTGTTTGTCTTATGTGTCATGTCCAAAGTTTTTAGCTGTACTTAGTGTAAAATATAGGGAAAAGTGAATCTCCTCCATTTTGTCTGGAAGTGGAAAAAGTCTGCATTCATTTTTGAAGGTTTTGTGGTTTTTTGTTTTTTATAAATTTATTTGTTTTTATTTTTGGCTGCGTTGAGTCTTCGTTGCTGCACGGGGGCTTTCTCTAGTTGCGCTGAGCGGGGGCTACTCTTCGTTGTGGTGCGTGGGCTTCTCATTGTGGGGGCTTCTCTTGTTGTGGAGCATGGGCTCTAGGCATGCGGGCTTCAGTAGTTGTAGCACGTTGGCTCAGTAGCTGTGGCTTGCAGGCTCTTGAGCTCAGGCTCAGTAGTTGTGGTGCATGGGCTTAGTTGCTCTGCGGCATGTGGGATCTTCCTGGGCCAGGGCTCCAACCTGTGTCCCTTGCATTGGCAGGCAGATTCTTAACCACTGTGCCACCAGGGAAGCCCCGAAGGTTTTGTTTTGTTTCTGAATATATAGTTCTGGGTTGATGTGCTTTTCTTCTTTTCAGCATTGAAAAGATGTTCTTTCACTGTGTCCTGTCTTCCATTGTTTTTGATGAGAAGTCAGGTGTTAGTAGTATCGTTATTCCTGCGTATATAATGTTTTGATATTCTCTGGGTGCTCTCAGGACTTTGCTTTTCAGCAGTCTGAGTATGATGTGCCTAGGTGTGATTTTCTTTGTATTCTTCTTGTTTGGGGTTTGCTGAGCTTCTTAGAATTGTAAGTTGATTTTTTTCACCAAATTTGTGAAAAGTTTGACCTTTGTTTTGTATTCTTTTTTTGTCACATTTTCTCTCTCCTCTTGCTCTGCAACTCCAATTACATGCATGTTCGTGCATTTGATATTCTCAAATACTGTTATAGGTTACTGATGCTTTGTTGATTTTTCAGTGGTTTTGCTTTCTGTTCCTCAGAATGGATGAACAATTTATTTTCAAGGTCACTGACCATTTCTTCTGTTGTTTCCAATCTCTTCTTAAGCGCGTCCACTGAAATTTTTATTTGACTTGCTGTAACTCCTAGGTATAGAATGTCCATTGGGTTTCACTTTGTAATTTTCATGTCTTTTCTGTTACTCTCCTCCTGCTCTTGACCAGCTTTTCCTGTATGTTGTGGAACATATTTCCGATAGCTGCTCTAAAGTCTTTGTTTATCTTGTCATTTTCTACTGAATATTTTTTTTTTCTTCATTGTGGGCCCCATTTTCCTGTGTTTTTTTTTTTCTTTCCCCATATGTCTAGGAATTTTTATTGTATACTGAACATTTTAGATGATAGGTTAATACCGGATTCTGTTATGTTATTTTGTCAGTATCGGGTTTTTTTTCTGGGAGACTTATATTATTGCTGGCCTTACATTCCAAACTACATCATCCCAGCAGTCAGTGACATCAGAAATCTCTACTCAGTTCCTTCAGCAAACAGGTCAGCTGTTGTTTTCCCTGAGCTGCTTTAGAGTCCCTCTGTGAATATACATTTCAGGGGTGTAACAACGATTTGAGAGTTTATTCAGTGTGGGGGGCTCTCTTTTCTGTGGCTTCTGCCCTTCAAGGTTTCCCCTCTGGTTCCATCCTTTCGATCATTGTTGAACTTTACCTGTCTTCTCACACCAGTAAGACTGATGCTCTCTGTGTGAGGCCTAGTACCACCCTTCCCTTTCTGTGCACACTAGGAGGCCTTAGCAGAAATCCTTTTAAACACAGACCTTAGCCAGTGATGTTCTTTTCTGTCAAGAGTCAGATGTCCTGCCATTCCAGGCTTGGTTGTTCACAAGTGACTTCAATTAGTTAGGTTTTATATTTTATTGAGATTTTAGAAATTTTATTTCCAAGAGAGCAGTTCTGATACTGGCCTGCCATTACCCAATAAATAAATTTAAAAAAATTATTATTTCCCCTGTGTGAGAGTCATTCTTTTATGAAGGTATATCTTGTACACACTGTAATTCACCCCTTCCAAGGGTACAGGTGAACATATTTTGAGAGATGTGTACAGTCACGTGTGTAGCTATCATCATAGTCGAGATGCAGACCCTTTCCTTCACTGCAAGCTCCCTCATGGCCGGTGCAGGTCGTCCCCTCCCACCACTCGGGCTCCCGGCAATCACCACTAGATCTGTTCCTCTCCTCACTTTGGTTGTTTTTTGCCTTTTTTTGCCTTCTCTAGACTGGTATGCAAATGGAATCGTACAGCAATCTTTTCTGTCTGGCTTTTGTACTTAGCATAATGGTTTTGAGATTTCTTCCTGTTTGGGGGCCAGTATTTATAAAGCTGCTTGAACATTTGTGGACACGATGTTCTGCGTTGTTGCCATCACTGAATATTGTCAGTGTTTCTCTATTTCAGCCATTCCGGTTGGTGTTTAGTGATATTTCGTTGCGGGTTTGATTTTGCATTTCTGGATGAGTAATGAAATTGAACACATCTTTAGTGAAGTGTCTGTTCAAAGCTTTTGCCCCAAAGTCCCCCTTTCTCCTGTTGATTTGTCTTTTCCTTACTTTCGAGTTCTTTATATACTTGCCATAGAAGTCATTTATTAGAGGTGTATTTTGCAAATATTTTTGTCTAGTCTATGACTTGTTTTCTTTTTTAATGATTTTTGAAAGAGTAGGGGGGTTAATTTTGATGAAGTTTGTCACTTTGTAAATTTTTTCTTTTATAGATTTTGTTCATTATGCCTTATATAAAAAATATTCAAGTTGTCCTGCATATTCCAAGGTTACCTTTAGATTATTTATTCCTTTTATAGTTAAACTGCATGTATGATAATGAGAAGATGAGGTAAGGTTCAAGGTTCTTTATTTTCAGTGTGGATATTCATTTGTTCCAGCATCATTCTAAAAGACTGTTATTCCCTTGAATTATCTTGACTCTTGGTCAAAAATAAACCACATACACACAAAGATATATTTTTTCAAAAACATGAATTCATATTGATATTCTAAAATTTAATCCAGTAGCTGTTTGTAACATATTTAAAAATTTTTTTATTCCCCACTCAATCTATAATTGTACCTTTTAATTAATATTTCCTCTAACTAAAAAAGTTATTAAAAGAGAAAGAAAAGTTGTTTATTTTGTGCATCAATTTAAAAGTACTCCAGAATAACTATACTAGTATTAAACATTAAAAGCTAGTAGATCAATAATGAGATTTAATATTTTCATTGCTTTCTGCCATCATCTTTTGAGCCTTCTAGTAGCATTGAAGATTTTGAGTTATTTGCCATGGTTAGGTAAATACTATTTTGATAACATATTCAGCTGCTACAAGCATTTTAGTTGATGGTATTAATATTTTTACTGATAGTACTTCTATGAAAATAATTTTTTCCCATAGCTCTTACTTGTCAGTGGAGAGTAATGGAAGTCTGCTCTGTTGCTTCTCTTTGTGAGACAGGTGGAAAACACAGAAATTCCTTTCATGCCTCCTTTGCATTACTGCTTGCAACTCCCCAAGGCAAGCTCTGTTATCACTACTAACACCATAGATGAGTCTTGCCTAGTTTTGTTCTTTATATGACTCATACAATAAATACTGTTTTCTGTCTTTTTTCATACACCATCATACTTGTGAGATTCATTGAAATTATTGCTTGTAATTGTTCATTTATTCTCATTGTTGTGTCGTATTCTGTTGTGAAAGTACCATAATTTATCCACTTTTATTGGGCATTTGGGGTTTTTCAGTCTGGGACTGTTATGACTTGTATTTTGTGAACGTTCCAGTATATTTCTTTTGGTAGGCACTGAGGACTAACATTTTATGGAATTCTAATTCAGAAATGGCTACCTTCTTTTCTTACAACCTAAGTGAGAGTGATTATGTAAATGAGACAAAGTATTCATTATGTTCTTGTGTTCAGTTAGTGGAATTTGCATTAATTACCCATTTCTAACTGATTATGAACCGCTCAAATTCAGTTCCTCTTTGTGGCATTGTGAGTGTGGGCAAGGAATTTAAACTCTGTGCTTCATTTATAAAAATCAGAAGTTATGGTACCTACCTAAAATGGTGGTTGTTAGACTTAAATAAGGTAACTACTTATTTACCTTATTTGTTATTATATTTACCTACTTTGTTAACTACTTGGCCTAGTTGCTCACTGCATCCTGCATGTTAAGTATATTTTATTGGCCAACTTTCTGACTTCCCTAAATTATTGGTGTCGATAAAGTGTCACTGTCTCTTTTTAAGTTGTTTTCATTTTTATGTTTTATTTTTATATATCCAGCGTACTAGAAATTTGTAATTCAAATTCCAGGTTATTAAAAAAATTTTTTTTGTCATTTGATTTTCTCTAAGATGTGTGTGTGTGTTTACCATATAAAAGTCTAGGAGTTTTATGTAGTCACATTTATTCATGTTTTTATTTATGGTTAAAGCTGTTAGGAGGCTATTAGTTGGGGGCTTCTGATTTGTGTATGTTTCTATCAACTAGAGAGTTTACTGTTGCCTTGATGCAGTGAGTAGAGCGCACACCTGTTGGCTCAGGAATGCTTGCTGTAGGATAGTCTCTGAGGTTTCGCTTCTTCATGTCCAAGATGGAGTTTAATACATTTACCCTATTTACTTCATAGTGATGAGTAAGGAAGACGTTGTATAATGTAAAAAAAATTTCTTAAAAATAACAGTGATTTGGCAGAGATCAAATCATGGAGGGCCTTGAAATGCTCCGTTAGCTGTTGCTGTATAAAAAATTACCATAAATTTAATGGCTTAAAATAGCACCCATTTGTAGATGAGAAGTTTGGCCAGGCTCAACCGTGTGTTTTGTTTAGGGTTTCACAGCGTTCAAATTAAGATATCTGCCAGGCTGGGTGTTTATCCAGAGGCTCTGGCGAAGAATCTTCTTCTAAGCTTACTTGGCTCCCGAGGGCAGAATTCAGTTCCGTGCAGTTGTAGGACCAAGGCCGCCATTTCTTTATTGGCCATTTGGCCTGGGGTTGCTGTCAGCTCCTAGGGGCCACTCCCTGGTCTTTGTATGTGGCTTCTTTTATCTTCAGAGACAGCAGTGTGGTCCTGAATCCTTCACTTGCTTTGAATTTCTCTGACTTCCCTTTCTGCTACCAGTTGGAGAAAAATCTTTGTTTTCAAGGAATTGTATGATTAGGTTAGAATAAGCCCCGCCCCCTTGATCAATTCCAAGTCAGTTGATTAGGAGCCTTAATCCCATCTGCAGAATCTCTTTGGCAGAATCTCTGGCATGGTATTTCATCATATTCACAGTGTCTGGATTAGGGTGGGGCATCTTGGGGGGCTAGGGTCAGGCGTTTTAGGAGTCTGCCTACCACAGATGCCATGTTGAGGAGTTTGGACCTGGTCCAGAGGTATCAGGGGTCCCTTAGAAAGCTTACTGCGGCAGCAGTGAGGAGGGTGGGTCAGAAAGGAAAAATTTCATTCATAGCAAAGTCCATTTTGATTTTGTAATGTTATTTAATGAATGTTTGTATTTTTTTGTTAAGTAGAGGTTTTGATCAGAAATGTATGTTTATTAGAGTACAAAGTAGAAATAATTAACTGGACCCAAACAACAACAGATCACTCATCATGATATTCATTACTTCAGGCCAATTCATTATACAAAGTGGCTTGATAGATTGCTTTTTATTTTACTCAGTACTATTTTAGCATATCTTTCTAAAGCAAACACTGATTGTTTTGATAGAGACTTAAACACCCGAATGTCATTAATAATATCTTCCTACACACAATATTAGGGTGTGTTTTCTTCCTTAGATGGCTGATCTCATGCATTATAAGTTGATTCTTACTGGCTTAGTTTTTACGTCTAGTTTTACTTACTTTTATTGTTTGGTCTTGAGTTTTGCCTGTTTTGGCTGCTGCACGCAGCATGTGGGGTCTTAGTTCCCCGACCAGGGATCAAACCCATGCCCACTGCAGGGGAAGTGCGGAGTCCTAACCACTGGACCGCCAGGGAATTCCCCTGAGTCTTGCATTTTTCAAGCTGTATTTTTTTCTTCTGCACTAAATTTGCCATATCTCAAAGATTTGGAGTCCTAAATAACCACTAGGCTGCCAGGGAATTCCCCTGAGTCTTGTATTTTTCAAGCTGTATTTTTTTTCTTCTGAACTAAATTTGCCATATCTCAGAGATTTTGACATGTTTCTTATTTAATCACTTCAAAAATAATATATACTGGGCTTCCCTGGTGGCGCAGTGGTTGGGAGTCCGCCTGCTGATGCAGGGGACGTGGGTTCGTGCCCCGGTCCGGGAGGATCCCGCATGCCGCGGAGCGGCTGGGCCCGTGAGCCATGGCGGCTGGGCCTGCGCGTCCGGAGCCTGTGCTCCGCAGCGGGAGAGGCCACAGCAGTGAGAGGCCCGCGTACCGCAAAAAAAAAA
>NW_021703776.1:100082819-100084086 GCF_005190385.1 Monodon monoceros | reverse complement strand
TTTTTTTTTTTTTCCTTTTGATTTAAAGAAATCTGCTAGATTGAAGGGAGTTTTCAGTTTTTCTAGTGGATAGATTGAAGGGAGTTTATCCTTATATTGTGAATTTACAATTACTAATGTGTTAAGTTTAGGAAATATCTGCTTTTTTAAATATGGCCTAGGAAATAGCTGAGTTTTTGAATTTGTAAGACTTTCTTATGCCCATAGATATTGTCAGTTAAAAAGAATTTTATGTACATTTGAATAGAATGTATATTTTCTGTTCTGGGAATTTGGAGATCTCTCTGTTTATGTGGAAGTTTGAATCAAACTTGACCATCATTAATAAACATCTTGATTTCTGAGAGCTGTGTTAAGTCCAGTCTATGTATTTCTGTTTGGCTTTACTTTTTTTTTGTCTTTTTAAGCATATGTTAAGTTTTTACTGTAGCATTAAAAAGTTTGTTTTTTTAACTTGAAGTCAGCTTTACTTTTATATGTCAAGAAAATTGATTAGGCATGTGAACATTAACGACTGTTTCTTCTTTTGGAATTTTCACTGTAATGTTAGACTCATTTTAATGTGAACTTATCTTTGCCCTGTTCACTGCTTCTTGGTTTGGACCCTATTTTTATGATCAATATTGCTGTACCTGCTTTCTTTATCTCTCTCTTTCTTCCTCTCTCTCTTTCTTACCCTCCCTCCCTCCCTCCCTCCCTTCCTTCCTCTCTCTTTCTCTCTCTCTCTTTCTTTTTTTTTTTTTTAATATTTATTTATTTGGCTGCGCCGGCTCTTAGTTACAGCACATGGGATCTTCATTGCAGCATGTGGGCTCTTAGTTGAAGCATGTGGGATGTAGTTCCCTGACCAGGGATTGAACCCGGGCCCCCTGCATTGGGAGCATGGAGTCTTAACCACTGGACAACTAGGGAAGTCCTACCTACTTTCTTTTTGATAGCATTTGTCTGTTCTTTCCCCCCAGATCATTATTTGTGAATATCCTGTGCTACTGTGCCTCGTGCACATATGTGTATATATATATAGATACACATACGCATATGTGTATCTATATATATACGCATACACATATGCGTATATATATAAACATACACATATGCAAATATATACAATACACATATGTGTGTGTATATATATACATACACGTGTGTATATGTATTCATGTACATAAAAAAAGGTTTGTGTGTATTTACATCTAAAGTGTGTGTGTGCATAAAATATATTTTGAACATTTTGAAAGTTTTTTTTTTTTTTTTTTTTTTTTTTTTT
>NW_021703776.1:99988307-100082719 GCF_005190385.1 Monodon monoceros | reverse complement strand
TTTTTTTTTTTTTGCGGTACGCGGGCCTCTCACTGTTGTGGCCTCTCACTGTTGTGACCTCTCCTGTTGCGGAGCACAGGCTCCGGACGCGCAGGCTCAGCGGCCGTGGCTCACGGGCCCAGCCGCTCCGCGGCATGTGGGATCTTCCCAGACCGGGGCACGAACCCGTGTCCCCTGCATCGGCAGGCAGACTCTCAACCACTGTGCCACCAGGGAAGCCCTCAAAGAATTTTTTTGTAGACCTTGGAAGATATTGCTCTTTTTTTTTTTTAAACATCTTTATTGGAGTATAATTGCTTTACAATGGTGTGTTAGTTTCTGCTTTATAACAAAGTGAATCAGTTATACATATACATATGTTCCCATATCTCTTCCCTCTTGCATCTCCCTCCCTCCCACCCTGCATATCCCACCCCTCCAGGTGGTCGCAAAGCACCGAGCATATCTCCCTGTGCTATGTGGCTGCTATCTATTTTACATTTGGTAGTGTATATATGTCCATGCCTCTCTCTCGCTTTGTCACAGCTCACCCTTCCCCCTCCCCGTATCCTCAAGTCCATTCTCTAGTAGGTCTGTGTCTTTATTCCTGTCTTACCCCTAGGTTCTTCATGACATTTTTTTTCCCCTTAAATTCCATATATATGTGTTAGCATATGGTATTTGTTTTTCTCTTTCTGACTTACTTCACTCTGTATGACAGACTCTAGGTCTATCCACCTCATTACAAATGTCGTTTCTTTTTATGGCTGAATATTATTCCATTGTATATATGTGCCACATCTTCTTCATCCATTCATCTGATGATGGACACTTAGGTTGTTTTCATCTCCGGCCTATTGTAAATACAGCTGCAATGAACATTTTGGTACATGACTCTTTCTGAATTATGGTTTTCTCAGGGTATATGCCCAGTAGTGGGATTGCTGGGTCATATGGTAGTTCAATTTGTAGTTTTCTAAGGAAGCTCCATACTGTTCTCCACAGTGGCTGTATCAATTTACATTCCCACCAACAGTGCAAGAGGGTTCCCTTTTCTCCACACCCTCTCCAGCATTTATTGTTTCTAGATTTTTTGATGATGGCCATTCTGACTGGTGTGAGATGATATCTCATTGTAGTTTTGATTTGCATTTCTCTAATGTTTAATGACGTTGAGCATTTTTTCATGTGTTTGTTGGCAGTCTGCATATCTTCTTTGGAGAAATGTCTATTTAGGTCTTCTGCCCATTTTTGGATTGGGTTGTTTGTCTTTTTGTTATTGAGCTGCATGGCTGCTTATAAATTTTGGAGATAAATCCTTTGTCAGTTGCTTCATTTGCAAATATTTTCTCCCATTCTGAGGGTTGTCTTTTGGTCTTGTTTATGGTTTCCTTTGCTGTGCAAAAGCTTTGAAGTTTCATTAGGTCCCATTTATTTTTGTTTTTATTTCCATTTCTCTAGGAGGTGGGTCAAAAAGGATCTTGCTGTGCTTTATGTCATAGAGTGTTCTGCCTATGTTTTCCTCTAAGAGTTTGATAGTTTCTGGCCTTACATTTAGATCTGTAATCTATTTTGAGCTTATTTTTGTATATGGTGTTAGGGAGCGATCTAATCTCATACTTTTACATGTACCTGTCCAGTTTTCCCAGCACCACTTATTGAAGAGGCTGTCCTTTCTCCACTGTACATTCCTCCCTCCTTTATCAAAGATAAGGTGACCATATGTGCGTGGGTTCATCCCTGTGCTTTCTCTCCTTTTCCATTGATCTACCTTTCTCTTTTTGTGCCAGTACCATACTGTCTTGATTACTGTTGCTTTGTAGTATAGTCTAAAGTCAGGGAGCCTGATTCCTCCAGCTCCGTGTTTCGTTCTCAAGATTGCTTTGGCTATTTGGGGTCTTTTGTGTTTCCATACAAATTGTGAAATTTTTTGTTCTAGTTCTGTGAAAAATGCCAGTGGTAGTTTGATAAGGATTGCATTGAATATGTAGATTGCTTTGGGTAGTAATTTTCACAATGTTGATTCTTCCAATCCAAGAACATGGTATATCTCTCCATCTATTTGTATCATCTTTAATTTCTTTCATCAGTGTCTTATAATTTTCTGCATTCAGGTCTTTTGTCTCCTTATGTAGGTTTATTCCTAGATATTTTATTCTTTTTGTTGCAGTGGAAAATGGGAGTGTTTTCTTGATTTCACTTTCAGATTTTTCATCATTAGTGTATAGGAATGCCAGAGATTTCTGTGCATTAATTTTGTATCCTGCTACTTTACCAAATTCATTGATTAGCTCTAGTAGTTTTCTGGTAGCATCTTTAGGATTCTCTATGTATAGTATCATGTCATCTGCAAACAGTGACAGCTTTACTTCTTCTTTTCCGATTTGGATTCCTTTTATTTCCTTTTCTTCTCTGATTGCTGTGGCTAAAATTTCCAAAACTATGTTGAATAAGAGTGGTGAGAGTGGGCAACCTTGTCTAGTTCCTGATCTTACTGGAAATGCTCTCAGTTTTTCACCATTGAGGACGATGTTGGCTGTGGGTTTGTCATATATGGCCTTTATTATGTTGAGGAAAGTTCCCTCTATGCCTACTTTCTGCAGGGTTTTTATCATAAATGGATGTTGAATTTTGTCGAAAGCTTTCTCTGCATCTATTGAGATGATCATATTGTTTTTCTTCTTCAATTTGTTAATATGGTGTATCACGTTGATTGATTTGCATATATTGAAGAATCCTTGCATTCCTGGAATAAACCCCACTTGATCATGGTGTATGATCCATTTAATGTGCTGTTGGATTCTGTTTGCCAGTATTTTGTTGAGGATTTTTGCATCTATGTTCATCAGTGATATTGGCCTGTAGTTTTCTTTCTTTGTGACATCATTGTCTGGTTTTGGTATCAGGGTGATGGTGGCCTCATAGAATGAGTTTGGGAGTGTTCCTCCCTCTGCTATATTTTGGAAGAGTTTGAGAAGGATAGGTGTTAGCTCTTCTCTAAATGTTTGATAGAATTCGCCTGTGAAGCCATCTGGTCCTGGGCTTTTGTTTGTTGGAAGATTTTTAATCAGAGTTTCAATTTCAGTGCTTGTGATTGGTCTGTTCATATTTTCTATTTCTTCCTGATTCAGTCTTGGCACGTTGTGCATTTCTAAGAATTTGTCCATTTCTTCCAGGTTGTCCATTTTATTGGCATAGAGTTGCTTGTAGTAATCTCTCATGATCCTTTGTATTTCTGCAGTGTCAGTTGTTACTTCTCCTTTTTCATTTCTCATTCTATTGATTTGAGTCTTCTCCCTTTTCTTCTTGATGAGTCTGGCCAATGGTTTATCAATTTTGTTTATCTTCTCAAAGAATCAGCTTTTAGTTTTATTGATCTTTGCTATCGTTTCCTTCATTTCTTTTTCATTTATTTCTGATCTGATCTTTATGATTTCTTTCCTTCTGCTAACTTGGGTTTTTTTTTTTTCTTCCTTCTCTAATTGCTTTAGGTGCAAGGTTAGGTTGTTTATTCGAGATGTTTCCTGTTTCTTAAGGTAGGCTTGTATTGCTATAAACTTCCCTCTTAGAACTGCTTTTGCTGCATCCCATAGGTTTTGGGTTGTCGTGTCTCCATTGTCATTTGTTTCTAGGTATTTTTTGGTTTCTTCAGTGGTCACTTCATTATTAAGTAGTGTATTGTTTAGCCTCCATGTGTTTGTATTTTTTACAGATCTTTTCCTGTAATTGATATCTAGTCTCATAGCGTTGTGGTCAGAAAAGATACTTGATACAATTTCAATTCATTTAAATTTACCGAGGCTTGATTTGTGACCCAAGATATGATCTATCCTGGAGAATGTTCCATGAGCACTTGAGAAAAATGTGTATTCTGTTGTTTTTGGATGGAATGTCCTATACGTATCAATTAAGTCCATCTTGTTTAATGTCTCATTTAAAGCTTGTGTTTCCTTATTTATTTTCATTTTGGATGATCGGTCCATTGGTGAAAGTGGGGTGTTAAAGTCCCCTACTATGAATGTGTTACTGTCGATTTCCCCTTTTATGGCCGTTAGTATTTGCCTTATGTATTGAGGTGCTCCTATGTTGGGTGCATAAATATTTACAATTGTTACATCTTCTTCTTGGATCGATCCCTTAATCATTATGTAGTGTCCTTGTCTCTCTCTTTGTCATTATTTTAAAGTCTGTTTTGTCTGATACGAGAATTGCTACTCCAGCTTTCTTTTGGTTTCCATTTGCATGAAATAGCTCTTTCCATCCCCTTACTTTCAGTCTGTATGTGTCTCTAGGACTGAAGTGGGTCTCTTGTAGACAGCAAATATATGGGTCTTGTTTTTGTATCCATTCGGCCAATCTGTGTCTTTTGGTGGGAGCATTTAGTCCATTTACATTTAAGGTAATTATCGATATGTATGTTCCTATTCCCATTTTCTTAATTGTTTTGGGTTCGTTATTGTAGGTCTTTTTCTTCTCTTGTGTTTCTTGCCTAGAGAAGTTCCTTTAGCATTTGTTGTAAAGCTGTTTTGGTGGTGCAGAACTCTCTCAGCTTTTGCTTGTCTGTAAAGGTTTTAATTTCTCCATCAAATCTGAATGAGATCCTTGCTGGCTAGAGTCATCTTGGTTACAGGTTTTCCTCCTTCATCACTTTAAATATGTCTTGCCAGTCCCTTCTGGCTTGCAGAGTTTCTGCTGAAAGATCAGGTGTTAACCTTATGGGGATTCCCTTGTGTGTTATTTTTCCCTTGCTGCTTTTAATATGTTTTCTGTGTATTTAATTTTTGACAGTTTGATTAATATGTGTCTTGTCGTATTTCTCCTTGGATTTATCCTGTATGGGACTCTCTGTGTTTCCTGGAGTTGATTAACTATTTCCTTTCCCATATTAGGGAAGTTTTCAACTATAATCTCTTCAAATATTTTCTCAGTCCCTTTCTTTTTGTCTTCTTCTTCTGGGACCCTTATAATTCGAATGTTGGTGCATTTAATGTTGTCCCAGAGGTCCCTGAGACTGTCCTCAGTTCTTTTCATTCTTTTTTCTTTATTCTGTTCTGCAGTAGTTATTTCCATTATTTTATCTTCCAGTTAACTTATCTGTTCCTCTGCCTCAGTTATTCTGCTATTGATCCCATCTAGAGTATTTTTAATTTCATTTATTGTGTTGTTCATCGTTGTTTGTTTCATCTTTAGTTCTTCTAGGTCCTTGTTAAATGTCTCTTGCATTGTGTCTATTATATTTCCAAGATTTTGGATCATCTTTACTATCATTCTGAATTCTTTTTCAGGTAGACTGCCTATTTCCTCTTCATTTGTTCGGTCTGGTGGGTTTTTATCTTGCTCCTTCATCTCTTGTGTGTTTTTCTGTCTTCTCATTTTGCTTATCTTACTGTGTTTGGGGTCTCCTTTTTGCAGGCTGCAGGTTCGTAGTTCCCCTTGTTTTTGGTGTCTGTCCCCAGTGGCTAAGGTTGGTTCAGTGGGTTGTGTAGGCTTTTTGGTGGAGGGGACTAGTGCCTGTGTTCTGGTGGATGAGGCTGGATCTTGTCTGTCTGGTGGGCAGGTCCACGTGTGGTGGTGTGTTTTGGGGTGTCTGTGGACTTGTTATGATTTTGGGCAGCCTCTCTGCTAATGGGTGGGGTTGCGTTCCTGTCTTGCTAGTTGTTTGGCATAGGATGACCAGCACTGTAGCTTGCTGGTCGTTGAGTGAAGCTGGGTGCTGGTGTTGAGATGGAGATCTCTGGGAGATTTTCACCATTTGATATTATGTGGAGCTGGGAGGTCTCTTGTGGACCAGTGTCCTGAAGTTGGCTCTCCCACCTCAGAGGCACAGCGCTGACTCCTAGCTGCAGCACCAAGAGCCTTTCATCCACACAGCTCAGAATAAAAGGGAGAAAAAGTAGAAAGAAAGAATTAGTAAAAGAAGTAAAGAAAAAGAACGAAAGAAAGAAACAAAGAAAGGAGGGAGGGAGGGAGGGAGGAAGGAAAAAAAGAAAGAAAGAAGGTAAAGTAAAATAAAGATAAAATAAAGTTATTAAAATAAAAAGTAATTATTAAAAATAAATATAAAAAAACGGGATTGAACCCTGGGACAAATGGTGGAAAGAAAGCTATACAGACAAAATCTCACACAGAAGCATACACATACACACTCACAAAAAGAGGAAAAGGGGAAAAAATAATAAATCTTGCTCCCAATGTCCACCTCCTCAATTTGGGATGGTTCGTTGTCTATTCAGGTATTCCACAGATGCAGGATATATCAAGTTGATTGTGGAGCTTTAATCCGCTGCTCCTGAGGCTGTTGGGAGAGATTTCCCTTTCGCTTGTTTGTTCGCACAGCTGCCGGTGCTCAGTTTTGGATTTGGCCCCGCCTCTGCGTGTAGGTGGCCAGAGGGCGTTTGTTCTTCGCTCAGACAGGACGGACGGGGTTAAAGGAGCCGCTGATTCGGCGGCTCTGGCTCACTCAGGCCGCGGGGAGGGAGGGGCACGGCGTGCGGGGCGGGCCTGCGGCGGCAGAGGCCGGCGTGACGTTGCACCAGCCTGAGGCGCCCCGTGCGTTCTCCCGGGGAAGTTGTCCCTGGATCCCGGGACTCTGGCAGTGGCGGGCTGCACAGGCTCCCCGGAAGGAGGGTGTGGAGAGTGACCTGCGCTCGCACACAGGCTTCTTGGTGGCGGCAGCAGCAGCCTTAGCGTCTCATGCCCGTCTCTGGGGTCCGCGTTGTTAGTCGCGTCTCGTGCCCGTCTCTGGAGCTCCTTTAAGCAGCGCTCTTAATCCCCGCTCCTCGCGCACCAGGAAACAAAAAGGTAAGAAAAAGTCTCCTGCCTCTTCGGCACGGTCCAGACTTTCCCCCTGACTCCGTTCTGGCCAGCCGTGGCGCACTAACCCCCTTCAGGCTGTGTTCACGCCTCCAACCCCAGTCCTCTCCCTGCGCTGCGACCGAAGTGCGAGCCTCAGCTCCCAGCCCCGCCCGCCCCTGCGGGTGAGCAGACAAGCCTCTCGGGCTGGTGAGTGCCGGTTGGCCCTGATCCTCTGTGCGGGAATCTCTCCGCTTTGCCCCCCGCACCCCTGTGGCTGCGGTCTCCTCCGCGGCTTCGAAGCTCTCCCCCTCCGCCACCCGCAGTCTTGGCCTGTGAAGGGGCTTCTAATGTGTGGAAACCTTTCCTCTTTCACAGCTTCCTCCCACTGGTGCAGGTCCCGTCCCTATCCTTTGTCTGTTTTTCCTTTGCCCTACCCAGGTACGTTGGGGGTTTCTTGCCTTTTGGGAGGTCTGAGGTCTTCTGCCAGCGTTCAGTAGGTGTTCTGTAGGAGTTGTTCCACGTGTTGATGTATTTCTGGTGTATCTGTGGGGAGGAAGGTGATCTCCGTGTCTTACTCTTCCGCCATCTTCCCGGAAGCCGCTCATTTTTGTTTTTACATTGAATATTGCCAATGAAAAGCAATTCCCGTTTTTCCTTTCTTTGTAAATGACCCCTTTTCTTTTTGGTGGGGCTCCTAGAATTTTTCATTTATCCTTGTTACCTTTGCCCATGTTTCTAGGTGTAAGACGTTTTAATCTGAAGCTGGTATTTTCTGTTTGGGTGGGTGTTTTTGTAGTGAAACGGATATCAATAGAACAGAAAAAAAAGACTTGTCTTTCAGTTTCCTCATTTATTAAATGGAAATTATGCTTAATAAATGTTACCTCTTATTATTAGATATTTTCATAAATTTTCTTCTAATTTCTCTGGTTATAATCCTTCTATTTTCTCTCCTTCTAGTACTCTTTCTAAACAGACATTGGACCTTCCTGATAGTTTCCCATGCCATTTTATTTTTTCTCTTACTTGCTGTCTTCATTCGTTATTACTGCATTATGGGAGAATCCTAACAGACTAATAAGAAAAGTTTGGTAAAGGTTAAAAACAGCCTGGTGTGTAGAAAATTAACATTTGATATTTCTTACAGCACTTAGCCAATTGCAGTAGTTGATATAGAATAAATACTTGATAATTAATTGAACAAGCTGTGGAATATCCTGAAACTTACTGTTACTGTTTCATATCTCATCTTTAACCTTAATCTCTGAAATTTTGTTGATTCTGTTTTGTATTATAGATTTATTTTGGGAGAGCCTTCCAAGTTTTGGAAGTTCCTCAGACTCTTTCTTACAGGTGGCAATGTGAACTCTCATTGAGAGTTTTTTCTTGGATGTGTTCTTGGACTAATGTCAAAAGATATTTAACACTTTTCTTTTTATCTTTCCCTCTCCTTTTTAATGGTTAAAAAAGTATAAAAAATTATTTAGGAGTTTTTAATATCGTGTCAAATTGTTTAGTTGATAAGAGCTTTTTATCTTACCTTCCTTTCACGAAATGTTAATTAGCTTTGTAATTGTTACTTAGCTTATAATTTGTTTTGATTTGTGACTTGCGGTGTATGAGGGTGCTGATGTTAGACAAGTTTCCTGTAGAAATTTATTCTTTGACATTTTCTACAATTTTATATATGCTTTTTATTGGTTCAAAAAGATATATTCCAGCCTGTATAGATAGTATATGTTTTCTTTCAATGCCAAATGTCTTTCATTAGCTATGTCGTTATAACAGATGGGTTTGAAGCGTTCACTTAAATGCAGTTAGTATTTTATTTCCCTTTATTCCCTAATCTCTTTACATGTTATTGTAAATTAGTATGTTGGATACATTCCAGGACTTCTCATAGTAGTTTAGCTAATGTCATGTAATATTTTCCATTGCAAATATGATTAAGAGAACATGTTGATGTTTCTAAAATGATACAGACAGTGAGAAAAGGATCAAGTTAAATTATTTTATTTCCTTATTATACACTTAAAAGTCATTTTATTTGTCAAAATTACTTTTAGAGCAAAAGGCTTCTGTACAACTTACCATATGCTATAAAAGTAATGGAGATTCTAGATTTTAACAGTGTAGCAGAAATTATTTTGCGATGTTAATGAGTTAATAATAAAAACTTTTCAGTGGTTGATTGGACATATAAATGTACTTTCTTCCCGCAACATTACTTTGACCTTTCCAGTATTGACTCAAGGATACTCAGACTACCTAGATATTATACATGTCTTTAATTCTGGGTTCTGTTAATACAGTAAACATATTTGGATACCATAGGAGGTTGTGACATAAATATATTGTTTGGAAAAAGCTGATTATTATACTTTATCAGTGAAGATAAAGAAGGCTTTATTTCTTTTCTTCAGTTTTTGTTAATGCAGTAATAATACCTTTGAGTACAAAAAGACAACTGAAATGTGTGTTAGTGTGTGAACTTGTGGACATTATATAAAATTAAAATGTCAAAAGATATAGCTAG
Organism: Monodon monoceros; assembly: GCF_005190385.1. Lineage (NCBI taxonomy): Eukaryota > Metazoa > Chordata > Mammalia > Artiodactyla > Monodontidae > Monodon > Monodon monoceros. The sequence goes on along the minus strand of NW_021703776.1, from coordinate 100,073,409 downwards.
TGTTTATGAGTTACTTAGAAACTACAGTGGTCTTGTTGCCTGCAGCCAAAATGTGTAGAAGACACACCAAGAGACACTTAACTTTCTTATATTGGTTCAGTGCAGGGGACTGATGGTTATGAGGAAGAGTTTGATGGCATGTGATATCTTATGTAGATTTACATGCAAGACATTGAAATTATTTATAATTTAAAAACTATTGTATTATCTAATTGACTAGCAGAATATGGAATCAGTATATTAGCATGTGAAGATATTCATAGTAATGTTAGCAACTCTATTACCTGAGCCTCAGTTTTACCACGTACCGTCCCATTTGGCTTCAGTTAGTTCAGCTCTGCTAGTCATGAGCCACACCTACAGTAAGATTACCAAAAGTGAAGTCCATTTAATATATATAAATATGAACACCAGTTTATTAGGGCCTTTCTATGTCAAACAGCATTTATGGTACTAAGAATACAAAGTTAGTACAACCTGATTCCTCTACTCAAAGATCTTGGATGAAAAAAGAGCGATAAGTAATTACCATGCAATAGCATAAATGCCAAAACAGAAGTATATTCAAGAAGGGCAGCTAGGCATCTCCTACACACAGAGAGAGATTTTATACGTTATGATGCCCCAAGTGGGCTTGGGCGGATGAGGACGTTTATTAATCTTTCTTAGGGAAAGAATTACTCTTAGATAATTCATACTGACTTCTTACACATTTCAGGTGCGCCAAACTTCCCCTGCTGTTCGTTTGAGACTTTATTTCTTTGATTTTACCACTTGCAAGAGATAGAGGCAGATTGGAATGGGGGAAGGAGAAAGTCAGATGACTTAATTTTTCTTCACATGCCCAGCATTTTAAAGAAACTTGAAACTAACTGCTACAATGAAGTGTGTAGATTTGTATGTGTGCCTTTAACCATGTAGTTGCTACTCATTAACTTATTCTGTGATTGACTAGTTTACTTCATGTTGAGTTTTAGGCAGGGTGAAAATAGTAAGAGATTTTGGAAATAGTATATATATGTTTTATCTGTTTATTAATGGGATTTAATCACCTGTTAAAAATAATCCCCAACTAGAAACCTGCCCTTTTAACCATATTATTAGTTTTTTTAAAATGATAGTTGTATTGACAAAGTCAATAGAAAAAAAAAAGTGAAATGCTAACTTTCTAAACTTGAATGGAAGGATGAATATGTATTCATCCTTGGATGAATATTTACCAAGCACTGAACGGAGAACTTAGATTTTATCATTTTAACCGATCCTTTATTTAGTGCTCTGCAGGCTTCAAATTGTTTTACTAGTAATGTACAAAGACTTTTGAATATCTTCATAGCCCCACCCTTGAGTGTTGCTTTTCCAGGTTTTATAAGGATATTTCTTTATCCTTTGCTCCCTTCCAGCGATGTGCATTTTGTAAGCACCTTGGAGCCACTATCAAATGCTGTGAAGAGAAATGTGCCCAGATGTACCATTATCCTTGTGCTGCTGGAGCCGGCACCTTTCAGGATTTCAGTCACTTCTTCCTTCTTTGTCCAGAGCACATTGACCAAGCTCCTGAAAGATGTAAGTTTACTACAGATATATTTAAAAACATTTATCAGTGTATTTACTTAAAATAACAAATGTTTAAATTCCCTAAGTGTTATTCTACTTGTGGTAAAAGGCAACATTACATAATCTTGATAATCTGAGAGATCTTCACAAGAGATCCTTGGGTGGGGTGAGGGGGAAGGGGGAGGAATCTGTTACCAACAATATCATTGAAGTTATATCCAGAGTTATTTCCCCAAAAATTCAAAGATAGTTTGCATGTTTTTTATTCTTATTTAAAAAATTTAAGTACTGCAGAAAGGTAAACTTGCTGAGTATATGGTATTTTAATATGTACTATGAAAGTAGGTCATTTAAAAATTAAACAGTGTCTTTAATTCAGTGTCTTTTACACTAAAAAGACTACCCAGTTGGAGATTTAGAAGATGGTTCATTCAGATGTTATTTCAGGATGCATGTTGATAGGATCACCAAACACTTGAAAATCTTGGAAAATGTCCTAATAGTCATAATAGAAATCTCGTTAATGCTTCTTCTTGATTCATCTGTCTTGGTTATAGTTATCTATAATCCTCAGTTGTCTTTTTTTTTTTTTTCTTTTCCAAACAGTATTTTATAATTAGGTGAAAAGGTTTAAGTGTTTGAAATTTATGTTATACAGAAAATTATAACTCTTTCCTATCCTTATTAAATAGAGATCTTACTTTTCTCCTAGTATATGGATTTCCAATGAGCATGCATGATTTGAGATCTTTTTTCCCTAGTAAATTGAATTTCCAGTCTGCTTGTGAAATCTCTTTGATGCCTTCTTTATTCAGTCTTTTTTTATGTCATCTCTTAGTTACCTAATTGTTAGCTTTTACCTGTATTCTTAGCAATGTCAGTAAAGGCTTTTTTCCTATCTTTTCCAGCTTTGTGAAACATAAATATAGCTACTTCAGGCTTAAAGTAATCTCAAACACAGATTTCATAATCATCATTTTTCTCTGTTCAGTACCATGATTTTATCTTTAGTTAAAGTTATTTTGTGTCTACATGTATAATCATGTTGCCCTTAATCACTATACAGACGTAAATTATAGGTAAGGCAAACTGAAATGTCACATTGTATTTAGGCTAATAAGGGATTTAAAGTTTTAAAAATGCTTTTGATTACACACTGTTAAATCTGGGAGAAAAAGACAACATTCATGCACAGCTACTGTAATGGGTGTTATTTATTTTAAGGCCTCATATAGTGAATTACTTCACTAAGTACACAGACTACGATGTGAATCATCAGAGCTGATTGTATTCTGGGTGGTATAACACACTTTTCCAATTGAATAAAACAACTGTGGGTGTGTTTAACAATTTAAATTTTATTCAGCCTTTTGTATGTGGTCGTGATTTAGACCTCAGTAAACAACATGCAAAGTTTTCTATGACTATGTTTCTAATGTGAGAAATTCTATTATTATTGGCAGTACTACTTTCTTTTGCAGACTCTGTTCACATAATGTATATGATTTATATACATTTATTTGTTAGGGATCATAAATTGTTTTATAAAATAATGAAGTGTAAGAACTGAGGTGAGATGATTTGTTATCATTTATCATGAATATAGTGAAAGGTTCATGCTGGCAACATAAAGCTAAAAGATATACTGAAATTACTGGTACCTTGCCTTGTTCCAAAGTAGACTTACGGAGACTTACACAAATACATGAACAGTAGGATAAAGTAAGACTAAAAATAAGCAAGAAAATTTGGCCAGTGGGAAGGGAAAATAAGGATAGGGTAAATGGGAGGGTAATACGGTGAGGCTGATACCCAAAATAAATGTGTATTTCCCAGGCCTACGCCACAAATCTGGCTCCAGAGCTTTCCAGCAGTCAGCATGAAGAAGGGCATATGAACAGTTGCCTGGTTTGTAGTAATAAGAATTCACTTGATACTGATACTGTATGTACACTATATATGGCAGTGAGAAACTGTCTTCAAGTAGCTGTCTTGCAGTATAAACAACAAACCCCACAGGGCAATTTCTTATAACAGCCCTTAAAATAAGCCAGTGGTATAAAACCAAAGCCCAGTTGAGTAAATTCTATTCCCTGGGGATCCTAAACAACGCAGTCTAAATACCCAGCTTCCTGAGCATCTGTTTTAATCCAAGGATGTAGAGAGTACTGCAGATAGACTATATTGCAGTAATATACAAGACTACGTAATAGTCTTATAAAATCTTTCATTTGTATATTTAGCTGTTCTAATTGTATGTCATAGCACAAAGCACTTTTTATGTTTTAAAAATGGGGATATCTTAAATGACAGTGTTATTATGAAGGTTAAATGACAATGAAAATCATGTAGCATTGTACCATATATTATGAATTGCTGTACTGAAAGGTAGTTATTTTAGCTCTTATCTAAGTAATGTGTATGCATTGAGTATAATACTTGATGCTGCTGGCTAAGAACAGAGCGGTATGCTGTGATAGTTACCTGAATTAGGAGTAAGATTGACATCTTTTTATGAAAGTTGAAAAATCTAACAAAAACATGGACCTCATTAGAAAAAAACATCCCAGCAAAAAGAGCGCATCTGTGAGCACGACCAGCATTTTCATCAGAAAACAATTTTGGGGTGCTTTGTCTTCGAAAAATGCCAGTCATGGCTCTAACCTTATTTTCACGACGATGCAAGTATACACTAACCTTGCCAGGAAACTTTACGCTAAATATCCATCTAAGGGACATAGCCACATATACTTCCTGAGTAGTATTTTCCCTCTCATGGAAGGCTGAATGGCAGAAAGCCAGCCATGCAAGATCAGAGGAAAGAACATTCCAGGCTGAGCGAACAACTACTGCGCAGGCCTTGAGGCAGGAGCATGGCGTGATTGTGGAATAGACAGCTAGTCACTGTGTCTGGAACTTAGTGTCTGCCAGGTGGGTAGTAGAGACCACATCAAGGCGAACAAAGACTAGATCATGTAGGCCTTGTAAACAAAGGAAGGGGGTTGGATTTTATTCTGTCTTCAGTGAGAAGCCTTTGCAAGGTTTAAACCTGGGAATGCTACATCTCTTAATCCCCTCCCCCTCCCCCAGCGTATTTACTTTCATCACTCAGCTTTTTCTTCCTTTACTTCATTTAAACTTTTAACTCCTACCTCATTTTCTTAGTTGCCTGGTCTCTCTTGACACCAAGTCCTGCTACTTTTCTGTTACCTTAAATTCTGTCAGCCCCCTGACCTTTCTTTCTTACCTACCTGCCTACTCTGTGGGCCAGCCTCTCTGGACAACATCCATGATTTACTTCGTCTTTCTAGAGATCCTATTTTGATAGGCAAATCACCTTGCAGAGTGTCCTGTCAGCGATGGAAACATAGATCATGGAAGTTGTAATGTCGATGGAAGTTACAAAGCTATGCTGATTTAGTCCTTTTAAAATTCACTGATAATAATCTGACTTGAGACTGTTGCTCTTCACCTGGTTCTCTTCTTATGTGCTGTCTAGCCTTTCTAGCAGTAGTCTCACCTTCCAAATTGACCACGTTTAAGGATCTATGATAAGCTCCCATCTAATTTAAGCTCCATGTTTTTGCCTTTTCCTCCATTTCTTCTCGTCACAGCTGTCACTTAGGAAGAAGTGACCTGTCCAAAGCTTATCTCTGTTTCTCCTGCTCTTTTCTTGCTTTCCCCACATCATTTAGCATCTTCCTGCTGTGCCTGTGCTGGCACTTTTCCTTTGCACTTTTATTCTTCACCTTCTTTGCCCTTCCAGTGGGCATCAATATTGATTAGTAGTAAAGAACATGATCTTTGGAGCCAAATTAACCCGGATTTTACTCCTGTCCTCTCTTAAATTGTCTTTATCTTTAGTCTTTCACTCAGTCTATTTTGCTTTCCCTACTGCTTAAAGAAAATTTTCACTTAGTCGTTTGATTATTGCTTCAAGCTTAACGCCCCTTTGGCTTTCAGACATATATGTATGTATATGTACATATACTTATGTCTGACATGACACTTAAGCCATCCAGTAATGTCATCTTCTTAATGCATGCCCTCCAAAAGGCTGTTTTAGTATTTCTACATATTTCTGTATGTTCGCCCAGATCAGAAAAATGGTTGGAACCAACTTTTTTCTATTATTATTTTTATATAATGCATAGTAAATGTTTTTGGACTGAATATATCACATGGATTTTTTTTTTGCCCAATTTATTAAATGATGCATACTAATCATACAACATGACAGTATTGTCATCAAGGAATTGGTGGAAACTGTCATAGAATAAAAAGTAATCTCTGCTATAGTGATACACAGAGTTACCTTGTTGCAGAATGAGCTTTGCTGTATAAAACAGTGCTGTGCAATAGAAATATGATGTGAGCAATGTATGTAATTTTAATTTTTCTAGTGGTCATGTTAAAATTTTTTATTTGAAATTAATTTTAAAAATACATACTTAACCCAATATATCCAAAATGTTAATATTTCAACTTGTAATTAATAAAATTTTTGAGATAGTGATATTAATATTTTTTTCCTATTAAGTCTTTGGAATTCGGAGTGTGTTTTCTATGTATAGCACATCTCAATTTGGACTAATCACATTTCCATTGCGCAATAACTACATGTGACTAGTAGCTACCATGGCAAGTTGAAGTGGCAGAGTAGCAAACTCTAGAAAGCTTCACAGAAGTATTTAGATAGTGTTCCTGGCAAATTACAATAGAAAGATGTAATCTAATAGAGTCCAGTACTTGCCCCAGTTTCTGTAAGTTTTGAGGGTAGGCAAAAATCACAGATTAGTTTTTAAATGTACTTAGCTTGAATGAGTAAATATGGAACTCTCTTTTAGTATTAAGAAAACTACTTTGCTCTGTTTTTCCATTTTTATTTAAAAAAATGAACTAATACATGTAATTTTATTTTTAGAATTAATGCTTTCTTCTAAATGCCTGTCATTTAAAGAGCCACTTAAAAATGATTTTAGAAGCAACTCCTTTGCTTAAAATATAAGAATTGATTTGTGCTAGGCAACTGAGGATATGAAGTTGAAAAAGACAAGGTTACTACCCTTCAGGGGTTTACGGTATTGTGTTATAATTAATTGATTATATAACAGTTTCTTCTAAGCATATGGGGAAAGGAATAATCAACAACTAAATGGGCATTTAGGTGTGGTAACATGAGATAGTCAGGGTTTATGTCTGAGCAAGAGTTTTAAAGGCCTCTTTGGAATGGGCTAGTGGCACAACAAAGGAACAAAATTACAGGCAGAAGGAACAGAATGTGTACAAGTACACAAAGGTTGAACAGTCTGTTGTGTTAACGTGCACAGCAGGACTGCTTGATCTGACCAGGAAATAGTGAATGTTCTGAGATTCAGTTGGAAAAGGAGATAATCCCCCCCACTCCTTTTTTTGCCTCAAACTAGAAATTTTTGATTTTTTTATTTTAAGGAAAGAAAGGAGGTGTTGATAAAGTTGTAATTTGCGCAGGGCGTAACAGTTAGAAAATTGCTCTGGATGTTTAGCTGATTTAGGGAGGAGGTCAGAGCCCTAAGCCAGCATTCCATTCAGAAGATAACTGCAGTTACCAAGTCAAAGTGTGATGGACTGAACTGTACAAACAGATGGAAGAGGATACATAAAAAGTTTACTCAGTAAGAACTGGTATCCAATTGGATGTGTTGGGTCAGGGAGTAGTTAAGGGTCAGTAGTGACACTAACGTTTCTTTACCCAGCAGGTCGAGAAAGAAGGGAGAGGTTTAGGTTTAAAAAAAGTTTTAGAGGGGGCTTCCCTGGTGGCGCAGTGGTTGAGAATCCGCCTGCCAATGCAGGGGACACGGGTTCGATCCCTGGCCCGGGAAGATCCCACGTGCCACGGAGCAGCTAGGCCCGTGCGCCACAACTACTGAGCCCGCGTGCCGCAGCTATTGAGGCCCGCGCGCCTAGAGCCCGTGCTCCGCAATGAGAGAGGCCACAGCAATGGGAGGCCCGCTCACCACAACGAAGAGTAGCCCCACTCTCTCCAACTGGAGAAAACCTGCGTGCAGCCACAAAGACCCAACGCAGCCAAAAATAAATAAATTTATTAAAAAAAAAGTTTTAGAGGTGTTGAGTTTGAGTATTTTTAGAACACCTGGCTATTGAGGGTCCAGTAAGACTTGAAAATAACATTTTGAGGTTCAGAAAGAAGTTTGGGTCTGGTGATAGAGATCTGGGAATTGTGGTGGTGTTTTATGATGTAGGAATTGATGTGATTACAAAGAAAAACCATGGGGAATTAGAAAAGATGGAAGAGGATGAAATCCTAAGAGACTCCATCATTTAGAGGGCTTGTGGAGGCACAAAAGCCAGCACAGCAGGAGGAGATTGGGGGCATGGGGAGCCTAAGGAGAAATCTGGAGAAAGCTGCCATCATAGGAGTCAATCAAGGTAGGAAATTTCAGTGTGGGCGTGGATGTAAACGCTGCAGATGGCAAATAAGGTAAGACCTAAAAAGTAACCACGGGATTTCATAGGCCACTGGTAGCCTCATTAAAGTAGCTTCAGATGAACGGTGGGTGAGGAGCCGCCAGGGGCCCAGCTTACAGTCTAGATGCATCCTAGGGCCTGTTTGTGTTCTGCCCTCAAACTGCAAATGGTTCTTTTTTTTTTTTTTTTTTTTTTTTACCATTTTTAAAGGATTCTAAAATAAAAACAAAAACTCTGTATGCCAAAGACTTCTATGGCCCACAAAACCAGTTTGCCAACTCTTGGTGTAAGGAAAAGGAATAGATTATTACTCTGTTTCAAGATACTTGACTGGGGAAAGAAAGCAGGTAGAAAGGGCTTATAGCCAGAGAGGACTGACCAAATCTTCAAAAAGCGAAAGAGGAAAAAAAAAATCGTATGTACAATTTAAAACGGTCCTAGGACAATGAGCTAATCAGACCATTTAGTTGAGAACATAAGTGTCAGTTACACACATATTTGTATATATCATCAAATTGGTATGATTTTAGAATACACTCTTTTCTTTATTATATTGTAATATGCATGAGTTTGTATACTTGGCAAGCCAGTTTATTCTGACATTTATTTTTTATTTTAGATGGTACAAGAACTGTTAAAAAGTGCCATTCCTTTTAATCCACATTTAGCGATAGACGATGTCCATAATTTTTTACAACTGGCAATTAATATAGATGAATATAGAATTAGTATATGAAGTATTATATTTGTGTATGAATTGTAGCTTCCATCTTTAATGTTCTCCCTCATATATTTTCCAGTATTAAAAAACCCTTATTTGACTTGAATAAAAATTAGTGTTTATGCATAAGAAGCATCTTAATCTAATTGATATTAACATTTCTTAATTTTGTCTCTGATTTTGTTAATTTCAAAACCTATTTAACACTCAAATAAAAATGTTTATTTTTGCACTGCAAAGCGCCTCTCAGTTGATATTTTCCTTTTTGGTTCTTTTCAGCAAGCATATATTGAACATTAACTAGGTGCCCAGCATATCATTGGTATTAGGGATATAAAATTAAATAAGAACTGCTTATGGTCTCAAGTAGATGTAGGTACAAATCATTGCAAAACTATATGATTAAATTTAATGTGATTAAATTTAGATTAAAGATATTATAATGTTTTAATGGAGACCTTATTCTGATTGGATATCAGTTCAATGTGGATAATTTCAAGTGTCTGAAAGATTTACCATGAAAATTCCCTTCAAGTGATTTTTAAACTGTAAAGCCAGAAAAATATTAAATTCTTATACAACAATTTCGTTGTTTTACTGTTAATTGTAGCAAAGGAAGATGCAAACTGTGCAGTGTGCGACAGCCCGGGAGACCTCTTAGATCAGTTCTTTTGTACTACTTGTGGTCAGCACTATCATGGAATGTGCCTGGATATAGCGGTTACTCCATTAAAACGTGCAGGTTGGCAATGTCCTGAGTGCAAAGTGTGCCAGAACTGCAAGTAAGTTTTAATTTCAACTCAAAGGTGTGTATTGAGTTTAAGAGAGACCCTATTATTAGGTACTAAAGGTTTGTGTAATATGATAAAGGTTGTTCATACTGCAGCTATATTCATTCACACTGACTTCATCATGTCTTTAGAAATTGCTAGATATTTATTAACATATTACTTTGAAATAAGTCTAAACAAAAACTAATTTTAATAATTTAAATTCCTCTGGTTGCCTAAAAAGCGAGCTTAAGTTTGCCAACAATTTTAAATGAATGATATTAACAATTAAAAATAAATAAGCATTAGAAAAAAAAGCACCTTTTTTTCCTGAGGGAGACTGGGGAGGAGATTTAATAGGAAAATAAACCTCTAACTATGGAAAGTAGTTATTAGAGTGAACCAAAGAATCAGTGATAAGTTTCAATTTCTATTCCAGGAAGAACAATTTATACTAAGTTTACTGTTTAAAAAGAAATCTGTATCTATCTGAAAGGCAGTTACTTTCACCGTAATTCTGAAACAAAGTATTGTATGGCATTTAAATGTTTGTAATGGGATTATCTTTTCCTATTTGTTTTATTCCATCCGTCATTTCTCCAGTCTTTTCTGTGATTATTTTTTTCTCATGCTACTAATTAATTAGCATGATAATTTGGGGATGTTACCTGCATCTACAGCAGTCTTCAAATTGTTTACAGGCTGAGGACTTTTGTAATCAGGAGAAATGATGCCCACCACTGCCATGTTCAGTCTGTTTTATTTGTAATTTAATTTGATAACAATAAGCATCAATATCTTAGAATTATGTGGAATAAATAGGACCACGTGCTTTTATATTTTGGTAAAAATTAAAGAAAATATCAGTAAACATTTATTTGATACCTCGTATGTGTGCCTGGCTTCTTCTTGAGAAGGAGTAAGAGAACTTGAAGAAAGAGTGCTTTTCCTCCAAGATCTTTCCATGTAGCTAAAGAGACAAAATGTGCAATTTTATATGTAGAATTTATTAAATTAAATAAGAAATTACTGGAGGCCAATTAACCCATCTTCCTTTTTACTTCTGTTTATCACCAGGTTTTATTCAGCGGTTCCTCTCTCAGCTCTTCTTCTTGCATTCCCTAGTTTTTCTTTTCCCCTCCTCTTGAATTAAATTCTTAGTATCTGAGAGTGATTAACAGCCAAGAATCAAGGCTGAGATCATGGACAGGACAGGGGCCCAATCTTTGGGGCAGAAGAGTGTTTAGGGGAAGATTTTAGGTTTTCAATTACAATTCTTAATAATTATAACAAGATTATTATTCTTATATCTATTTATTTAGCACTTATTGCTTAATGGATATTCTTAGCTCTTCAGCCAGAATTATATTTAATTCTCACAGTAATCTTTGATTATCATTCACATTTTGTACCTGAAATTAAGAGGACTAAGTCTAAGTTATTCAGGAGTCACACAGCTAGAAAAACAGAAGTCTGAACACAGTTGTAGGTCTGATCCAAATTTGATCCTCTTTTTATTATATGACAGTGTCTTCCAACTCACCATGCCAAGATTTGTTCCTTTCCGTGCAGCATCACCTATCAGTTACAGCTCCTTCCCCAAAAAAGGATGGGCATGGGATGTTTAAGAAGTAAAGATCAGTGTCATTCATCTTGCCTTAACCCCTCCTTCTTTGCAGGAACCCTAAAATGACTAAAACGGGTTCACCATAGGTGGGCGTTCAGTAAGGATAATCCTTTAGGGACCTTTGGAAGATTTCTGTCTCATCCTCTAGAGGGTTAACTCTGTCATTATCTGTGCATAGACCAAACAGAGACGGAGGGTATTTATGAACTGGGCAGTTCCCAGGACAGATTCTTTTCATGATTACTTATGTTACAAACATAAGTTTAAAGATAAGGCATCATTAATGCTATCTTATTTTTTAGACAATCGGGAGAAGATAGCAAGATGCTAGTGTGTGATACGTGTGACAAAGGGTATCATACTTTTTGTCTTCAACCAGTTATGAAATCAGTACCAACCAATGGCTGGAAATGCAAAGTAAGTTGTTTATTTTTTTAAGAAAAAAAAGATTTGTATGTTTTTTATATAGAGCAGACAAATCGGATACCTATTCAAATCTATATTACCTTCAACTTAAAAACTTTATTGATGTATAATTGATATACCGTAAACTGCACACATTTAAAGTCTATAATTTAATTTGACGTTTTCACTCATGAAACCATCATCACCTTCAAGATAATGAACATATTCATCACCCCTAGAAGTTTCCTGGTGCCCCTTGAGATTTCCTCCTTTCTGACTGTTCACTGCCCTACTCCCTTCTGTCTTCCAGGCAATCTGCTTTCTCTCACCATAGATTAGTTTGCATTTTCTAGAACTTTATATAAGTGATGTCGGATAGTATATACCCTTTTCTTTTTTGCAGGGGGGTGGTGGTTTAAACTCAACATAAATATTTTGAGAGTCACGCATATTGTTGCACATACCAGTAGTGATTTCTTTTTATTGCTTAATAGTTGAAGTACCACAATTTGTTTATTGAATCACCTGTTGGTGAACATTTGGGTTGCTGACAATTTTAGGCTGTTATAAAAAATGCTGCTATGAACCTGTTAACTAACAAGTGTATGGTGCTACATGGCTTAGAAATTGTGCTTTAGTGATTCATCTTTAATCTTTGAAACTCTATGAAATAGGTAGTATCCTTATATGCGGATACTGAAACAGATGTATTTTTAAAATCTATTAATTTAAAATCCAGAAATAAAGCAGATAACATTTTGATCAGATTGGCTTTTAGATGATTTTACCTTGATTTTATATGTGTGTATGTATTTATGTATAAACTTGTATTAAATATTTGGAATCATATCATATATGCGTATGTATATTGTTCCTTCCCCATGGTAGCTTTAGTAAGTGCTTACTGACTTAGATATCTGGATTTTTGGATGCTGTGTAAAGTTTCTTTGGGGTTTTGAGAGTTAGGATCTATAGACATTTTTCCACTTCTTTTTTATTACTTAAGATATCAGTCTTTCTGCTTGGTGGGATGCTTTTAAGACGTATTTTCAGCTATTTTAAATTTTTTCTGGGTATTCTTTTAGTCAGTGTTTCTCCCCCTTTCCATCTATTTTGGTATTTGCATCTTTGTGACCTTGAGGTATTCCATTCTGGCCTCTCTAAACTTCCTGAGGAATTTATTGAGGCTCTGTTGCCTGCATCTCTAAACCCTGTAGGTTGGCTGACAACTCAACCTACTGGGCAGAGTTAGTATAGTACCAGGTAAACAACAGCAAATTTTAGAATTGTCTGTCCTTGGAAGCACAAAATATTTAAATTCTTAAAGTGAAAGTAGAAGGTAAGAATAACTCAAGTTTTACCTTCAATTCCCAACTGACTGAATAAAACTAATTTTTTTTTCCTGTTAGGAAGATGTTTACAAACAATACTTACTGTGACTTTTCTTTGAATGTTCTCTAGGATGAGTCAATCATAAAAGTAGTTAATTTGCTTCCTTTGAAATCTATACAGGCAAACTAATAAATTCTAGATTAAGAACTGGTGAGGGACTAGTGATTAAGTGAATTGCCGAGGTTTACTAATTTGCAGAGGCAGAACAGAGACTAAAATTCAGGTTTCCTGTCTTATATTGTAATGTTTTATCCAATGTATTATGCTCCCTGTGCTATCATACTATACTTAATTGAGTAACAGTGCTTTTGTCCCTAGACTAATTAAGGAATATTTCTTAATCTAATTTTCATCTGTATTAGGATTTGGATCCTAGGAAACTAAAGACTCTAGATCCATGGGCCATCTCTACATACCCCCCAGGCTGAGTTTTATTTTTTTTAATTATTATTATAATCTTAATTTCACAGAATAGACATGAAGCTAGGCATAAACTTCTTTAATCTATGGTAATTACACTCTCTTAACTTAGAAAATAAATATTAATTTAATCTAACGTAATTTTTTTTGAATTTTATTTATTTTCTTATACAGCAGGTTATTAGTTATCCATTTTATACATATCAGTGTATATATGTCGATCCCAATCCTCCTCCCCAATCTAACGAATAATTTTGCTTTTAAAGTAAATTGCCAAGACCTGTTTTAATAGAAAGGTATTCTTTGTCTTTAATAATGTTCATACAAAGAATGCCTTTTGTATTTGTATAGAAATAGTTTGATAAAGCCAGGACTGTGTTTACTGGTTCAGAGTAATCATACCTCAAAGTGCCAACCAGCAATTCTTGTGAACATCAGATATAATGAAGTACCACTCAAAAACTCTAGAAACCTTTTGGTTCACAGGTGCACCATAAGGGCACAGTTGAAATCTGTAATAAATGGGGTATAGATCCAATTATTTCTAAAATACAGAAGTTTATAAGTTAAGGGTATGCTGTTTGCAGTTTCTGTTGTCAGGTGATGTGTATGAAGAACCTCCTTGCTCTGTGGATGCTGCTCGCTACTGCGGAGCGAATCCCTTGTGCGGTCCACGCGTCTCATTCTTTTTACCACGGTTCTGCTGTGGAAAATCTTGTATCTTTCACACGTCTTTGACAGCACTTGGGACTAACATAATAATAAACACAAATGCTAAATGCAGTTACATTTTATATTAGTTAAAACAATTTTTATTTATTATTTTATTTTTTTTGGCTTGCGGGATCTTAGTTCTCCCACGAGGGATTGAACCCTAACCACCGGAGTGCCAGGGAATTCCCTATATTTTTTAAAGTTAGCATTTCTATGAAATATTTCAAGTTCTCAGAAAACATACAGACCAAGAAATACACTTGTGGTCTCCCTGCATCCTCACATTCTAGTCCCTTTGTCACAGAAACGCGATCCTGTTCCCTTTGCCCTTCTCTTTGAGCTCGTGTTTGTCGTGGTCTCGGCATCTTCCCCTGCTAGTGGGGCGGCCTTCAGGAGGGGTCGGGTGGCGGAGGTGGTCGGTGGAGGCCGAGGCTCCCCGCCGCAGCTGGGCTCGCAGGCTTCCAGGAGGCGCCAGCCCGAGGCTTCTTCCGGGAGCAGCCTGCGGGAGGGAGGCGCTGGCCGGTGGAGGGGTGGGCGGTGGTGGTGCTTGCCCTCCTCGGAGGGTCCTGGAAAGGGGGGCGGTCTTGCTGGCAGATCCCCAGGGATGGGGTGTTGGTGAGGGGGTAAGAGGAGGCGCTGGGGGAGCCTTACTCCTGCGCCCCACCCACACCCCCAGAGCCTCGGCACCTGGAACTGGCGGCGCGTCACCTGGTTCTAGGGCGTGGGGCAGAGGGCGGTGAGTTCTGTCCCGCCTAGGCCCGAGGGTGGGGCCTGGAGGGGCGGGGCCTTCTCCCCGGGAATTGAGCGCTTCGGGGCAACTCTTCTCCGGTGAGGTCGCCCGGGAGGGAGGAGCCTGGGGGCTGAGGAGGGTCCCGTGAGCAGTTTCTGCCGGGCGGCCGGACAGGGTGCTTCCGCGCGTTCTCTCTTGGCTTGGTTCTTGGTCTAAAGAAAAAACCTGCCGTCGGACGGATTTGTATGTTTATTACTTTTATCTCCGCTACCGCGCCTCTTTTACTTTTTTGAAATAGGAAGTTGAATTCGTAATTCGTTTTCTTCACTTTCCTAAGGAAAAAAGGATATTTAAGACTATAAATTTACCTTTGATTATAGCTTTGGCTGCACTCATATTTGTTGTATTGGTAAGTTTATATCTATTCACATTTGACTTAATTTTATCTTTTTTTAGGTTGTGCTTAAACACATTCGTGTCTGCTTTAATCGCATTGAATCAGATAATTTAACTAGCGTAGTTTTCTTTTTGACATATATTTGGATGCTTGACTTAGTGACTTTAGAGCTGTAGTATTTGTGTTTATTAATTTCATCTAATTAGATGAAGTTCTTTTTCCATATTTTTTTGACTGATTCAACAGTGTATTACGGCGTAGATAAAATCGACTCCTGTAATTTCTCATATCAATTTCTCCTTGCATTTAAAGTTGTGCTGGTTATTTAGCAAGTAGATCAGGCTAATATTGATGTATTGTGGTTTTATCAGTGTAAAACTATTCTCTTTATATTGTGTAATGCCTTTTTTTTGCAGGGGGAGAGGGGGACCAGATATTTTGCTTTGCCTGACAAATACGGCTGAGTGGGGTTTTAGTTTACCAGTTGAATGTGATCTTTTCATTTTGCATCCTTCTGTGTCATTTTAACTGTACCTTTTGAAAGGTTTAATAGTCAAGTATTTAGACTAATGGATGTAATTGAAATGCTTGGCTATTTTGAGACAAACCTGTTCTTTTAATTTCCTTTCTGTTTTTCAGTTCCTTTTATTCCCTGCAGTGATTTGTAATTCAGAATATTAAGTTATAAATGTTGAAAATATTAAAAGTGCCCCCCCCTTGCCATTGAAAATGAAGAAATCAGAAGTTTTCTCCCTCCTCTCTGTCTTAAGTTGACCCAGACTATAGACTTTTTCTTTGGGGAGGGAGGGATCTTCTCTGTAAATTCCAACCTCATCTCACCCCCAATCTTTTGGAGACTTGCTTATGCACTTCTATAAAAGAATTGTAAATATTCTGGAATCTTGCAAACCTGAAAGAGATTGTTGCCTTCAAACTACCAGAAGAACTTGGTTTGGTACAGTTTTGCATTACAACTTTTTTTTTTTTTTACTCTGGATACTTTTTTTTTTCCATTTTTTCCCCAGTTTATGGAATTACAGAAGAAGTTTGTTTTGATTTTAGTTTAATTAGTTAATTGGTTTTCTGCTTGAAGGCCATGAGATCTTTATTTTTGTTCAGTTATTTGGATTTGCTTCCAGGATGTTGGTTCTACACTAATTAGTGTTGTCTGGAACATATTGACCATTGTCATTCTCCCTTTAGGCCAGTGGAAAGGTCTAGGGAAGTGTTGGTTAAATTCATCTTTTTAAAAAATATTTACTTTCTTTACATTCTCCTTAATAATCTTTAGTAACATCTAGGTGATTTTGTTTCCTGCTTTAATTAATTATTTTCTTTGTTGTGGTTTTCATTATTTTGGAAAATGTTTTCAGAATTCCTAGTTTATTTCTCAAGGTTGGTCTCTGGCTTCTTTTTGTTCTGCCCTTACTAATTTGTTTTCCGTAATAGTCTGCTATTTTCTTTCACGTGACAGAATTATTTATAATACTGCTGAGAATACGAGTGGATAGTGTGTGTGTTTTATTCTGTTCTGTGGAGGTATTACAAAGTGATTAAAAAGATTAAGCTGTGGAGTCAAATCTCAGGTTTTCCAGTTACTAAATACAGGATCTTTGGCAAATTATTTGACTTCTGTAAGCTGTGTTTCATCATGTAGTTAATAGTACTTAACCTCACAGGGGTGTTGGATTTAGCGAGATGATGCCTGTAAAGTGCTCAGCATAATGCCTAAAGTAAGTGCTCAATTCTCATGGAGTTTCTCATAGGAATGCTTATCTTCTTTTCAGTTTGAAGAATGATACTCTTTCTCTACTGTTAAATTCTTTCATAGTTCTTTATAGTCTTTAGTCAAATGCAAACACTGTGGTGCGGGCTGGAGGTGCAGAGGCAGATAGGTGTGCCTTCTCAGTCTGGCGAGGCTGCTTGCACTGAAGTGAGGGTGATCTTTTTAGGAACGTCGTTATATACCAGTCATTGTCCCGTAGGTTTCTTTTCTCTGTTTCTCTTTCAAGAATGCTGATGTGTGGGTATATGATGTGTTTTAAAAGGCTTTATGTGGAAATAATTTCAAACTTTAAAAGTTGGAAAAATAAAAATAATACCCATATGCCATTTACCTAGATTCACCTGTTGTTAGGATTTCAGTATTGTCATCCATGCCCTTTCTCCTTCCTCCCTGCCCCATGTATATTTTTTTGCCCTGAACCATTTTGAGGGTAAGTTATACACACTGTTCCCTTTACCCCTAAATACTTAAATGTGTATTTCCTAATAATAGGGATATTCGTACGTAATCACAGCACTATTATCATCCCATACATTTACATCAATATATCTAATCTACCATCCATATTTCAGTTTGTCACTTGATCCCATATAACATTTCCCTCCTCCTGTGTAGGTTCCAGGATAGTCTCGGATCAAGTATTCCATTTAGTTGTCATGTTTCTTTTGAGTCCTTTAATCTGGAAAATTTCTTTAGCCCTTCTTTGTCTTTTTTGATATTGACAGTTTTGAATAATAGAGTTTTTCCTCACATACCTGGTTTTTGTTTGTTTTGTTTTCTTTAAATCACAAATAGAACTTTCCTTATTTTGTCTTTGTCTGATATTTCCTCATGATTATAGAGAGAGTTATTCATTCTTGGGCAGAATATTGCATAAGTGGTGCTGTGCTCTTCTCAGGCTTTCAGCTGGATGCACCTGATGTTTCTCTCTCCCACACAGGTGGTGTGAATTCTGATAATCTGGTCAAGCTGCTGTAAAGTTTCTCCACTGTTTTCTTTCTCTCTCTTCTATCTAATAAAGCAGTATGTGAGGAGACACTTTAATACCGTGCAGATATCTTGTTGCTCCTCAGAATTTTCTCCAAGATTATAGGAGCCAATGCCTGATGCAGTTTTTACCTGTTGTTTGTAAAATGATGCTTTTCTAACTTCACATTTACCAGTCAGCCCCCTGCATTCTGTTGTAAGCAAGAACCCGCCCTTCTTTCACATGTTAAAATTATGTATATCTTGTCAGTATTGACTCATGAATTCTTGTTATTATTGATAATTTATAATTTCTTACTGTACCTAATTTGTTTTGTGCTCAAATTGTCCAGTTTTGCCTTTGATATCCTTTTCAAGCTGGCTCCTGTGTCTTTGTGGCATGCCCTCACCATTAAGCACTTCATTACATTTGGGCATAACAAGATACTCCAAAATCATCTTACACCTCCCTGCCCTAGCCCTGGAATCTGTCCTCTTTTCTATAAATAGGCCAAGTTCCTTTAGTGAAGATTGGGTGCTAGGTGTGCCCATTGCTCTGGGGGTGTTTGCTTCTGTATCCTTTCAGCAGATGAGGCAGTAAATACATGCATGTGTATACATTTACACATATGCATATCTACAAATACACACATAAGTATGCGTATACTCACACATGTACATCGTTTATAAATAATGAATTTACACCAATACCTCCAATTCTGATCCCTCCTGCTGAGTTCTTTGCCTTCTCACATATCCATTCTCGTATAGTAAGAATCCTTGTGTTTTGCCTGTTATCCTTGAAGATTTTGGTTTTTTAAAAATTCCCCATTCTTATTGATTTAATTTTTAAAAATACATAGGATATTAACACGCTTTCAAAAATTTCTGATTCATCCTTCCTGTATTTTTTTGTAATGATAAGCAAATATATTTTTGTTTCCCCTTTCTACACTGAAGGTAGCATATGTGCTCTTTTGCATGTTGCTTTTTTTTTTAACTTAAAATCTGGAAGTCACTTCATATCACTTCATAGAGATCTTCCTCATTCCTCCTCCTCCCTTCCTCCCTTCCTTCCTCCCTTCCTTCCTTGCTTCCTTCCTTTCTCTTTCATTCTTTCTCTTTCTCCCTTTCTTCCTCTCTCTCTCTCTTTCTCTCTCTTTCTTTCTTTCTTCTGTTTATTTGAACCATAGTTTTTCAGCCAATGTCCTATGCTTGAATATGTAGGTAGTTTCCAATATTTTACATTAGAAGTGATTCTGTAGTCAATAACTTTGTGCATATGGGTTTTTGAATTGCTGGGAGCAAATCTCTAGAATAAATTTCTAGTAGTAAGATTACTGGCTCAGGGGGGTAAATGCATATGTAATTTTGTTAGGTATCGTCAGATTCCCTTTCATGGGACTTGTGGCTCTTCCTTTTGCCACCACTCATGCATGAGAGAACTTCTTTTCTACATCCTTGCCAACAGGCTGTCATGTTCAGCTTTTGATTTTTGCCTGTCTTATGAGTGAAAAATGTTATCTCAGTGTAGTCTAATTTTCTTTTCTCTTTTGAGTGAAGCTGGTCATTTTTTCCTGTGTTTAGGGGTCGTTTTTTACCCCTTTTTGCGAGTTGTCTGTTCTTGTGTGTTGCCTGTTACTCTTGAAGATTTTGATGACCCCACAGACTAAGAGCTCCTTGTATAGTCGGGATATAAGGCCTTCAGCTGCCTTATGGTGTACATCTTTTCTTCCAGTTTGCTGTTTGCCTTTTAGCTTTGCCTGTGTTATTTTTTGCCATGCAAAAGTTTATTTTTATATAGTCAGATTTATCAGTCTTCTATTGCTTTTGGATTTTTGAGTTAAAATTAGAAAGCCTTTTCCTATACTGAGGCTATAGGAGAGTTCATATTTTCTTCTAGTTTTTATGTTATTTTTTACATTTAGCTCTCTAATCCATTTTTAGTTGATGCTTCTATATGGTATGAATTATCTTTTCCCAGTTGGCTATCCAGTTGTCCAAAATCCATTCACTAAAAAGACAGTCTTTGCCTCAGTGACTTGAGATTCCAGACTAGAGTTTTAGATTTAGTTGGGTTTATTTCTGGAATTTCTTGTCTGTTCCATTGCTCTGTCTTTCTATCTTCATGAGCCAATGCCGTACCGTTTTAATTATAGAGGCTTTGCAGTATCTGGTAGCTGTGGTCCCCCGTCAGATCTTTTCTATTTCACATTTTTCCTAGCTGTTTTGTCATTTATTTTTCCATATGAACCTTAGGCTCTGTGAAAAACCTCACTGGAATTTTTATCAGGTTACTTTAAATTTATTCATTGATAGTGAAATCTTGATGTTAGGACATCCTAACGAAGAACAAGGTATGTCTTTGCATTTGTTCAAGTCTGGTTTAGTGTCTTCTAGGAATGTTTTCTAATTTTCTTTGTTTAGGTTTTGGACATTTCTTAAGTTTATTCTTAAAAGTTTTCTCTATTTTGTTGATGTTATAAATGGGATTTTCCCATTCATTATATCTTTTAACTGGTTATTATTTGTGTATGTGAATTCTATTGAATTTTCATTGCTAATTTTATATCCTGCTACTTCGTTAAATTCTTTTATTAAATTTGTGATACATTCTCTAGGATTTTCCAAGTATGCTGTCTTGTCATCTACAAATAGTTTTATTTCTTCTTTTCCTATTTTGCTTCTGTTTTCATTTGTTTTAGTGTTTACATTGGTTCAGAACCATGTTAAATAGTAGTGGAGATAGTAGGCATCCTTGCTTTGTTTCTGACCTTAGTGGGACTGCCTCTGGGGTTCCCCAATTAAATAAAATGCTGGCTTTAGAATTGAGGTATGTGTGTATGTCACATTAAGGAAATACCTACCCATTTTAATTTTCTCAGAAGTTTTTTTTTTATTAGGAATGGATTTTAATTTTTTTCCAAAGGTCTTTTCAGCATCTAGTGAAATAATTTTATCTTCTCTCCTCAGACCTAATAATATGTTAGATTTTATTAATAGGTTTTCTAATATTTAACCATACTTGCATTTTTGTGTAAACTCCTCTTGGACATGGTTTATGATTTTTCTTGATTTGCTATTGGAGTCTGTTTGCTAACATTTTACTTAGGATTTTGTCATCAGTATTTACGAGTACCTCCATTTTAAATCTGTAAGACTTTAGCAGATCTGTGGTTCATGCTAGTTTCTCTTTTTCAGTGAGCATCTCTTTTGTATCAAAAGATACCAGCAGCTCAAAAAGATAAAGTTCCTTTTTTATTGGTGCTTTAGATTGCAAAGTTGGCGGGGGGTGGGTAATGAGAGTCCCACAATTTGTCAGCCTTGTGCCCAGGATTTTAAGGCAGCCTAGCTCAGAGGCGCAGAAGGTTTGGCTGGCCTCTGCCAGGCCTTGCACATCAGCAGTTCTACTTTGCTAACGGTAGTGCCTTTCTGTTCTCAGAATATGAGAAGCTACAATTGGATTTTGATGTTGAGTGGTTATTTTCACCATTTCAGACACCTAATCATTTGGAGTGGGTTATATTTCCTTAGTGTGAATTCTTGTTTTTAGTTTCTGAGCTACCCATAAACAAACAGAATTCCCTAGCAGGACCATTTTGCTTTCAGAGCAGTGAGTTGAGTAGACTTACTCAACACGAGCTACTTCCTGATTCTGGAATGTGTTTCTTTTTTTGAAGTTTGGATTGCTACGTTCTTGGTTTTCTTCCTTCCCTATTTATGTTTTCTTGGATGTCTCAGGAGGTTTCAGTGTAAATTGAGTGATATCTCATCAGATGTTCAAAACAAACTTCTTTTTCAAAAACGTACACCCTAAATTAGTGTCATAAAAATTAAAGCTTAATATATAATCTACAAATGTTTCACTGATTTTTTAAAAAGGTTTACACCAGAACTGCAGTACAAATGCATAACAAACTGTTTCTGTTTTCATTTTTCCTGGTGTTTAGAATTGCAGAATATGTGTCGAGTGTGGCACACGGTCTAGTTCTCAGTGGCACCACAATTGCCTGGTATGTGACAGTTGTTACCAACAGCAGGATAACTTATGTCCTTTCTGTGGGAAGTGCTACCATCCAGAATTGCAGAAAGACATGCTTCATTGTAATATGTGCAAAAGGTAAGAAGATATAGTTATTCCATTTGTTTGTCAGTTCTTCTGTCCGTGTGATCATCTGCTCTGCCATGTATTTTGAGATCCAAGCTTTTGTCATTCCAGTAATCCTTTCAATACTGAGTGCCATTATGGATGGAATTAAAGTATGTTTTTATGAGTCTGAAAGGCATAACGATGTAAGTGGGCAAAAAATAAGACAAGACCAGAAACAAGCATTAAGAGGGAAAAGTAAAGAGTAAATAGTTGAAAATGTGTTTAAAAAAGGTCAACACCTGTGATGACATCCAAAAATGACAGCTTCTTTTCTAGAACCTTCAATTGCTAACCCCTATTACCTCTTCTTCCATCCTTACCCCTTCCTATATCTAGTTTTTCAGCAGTTATCTTTCTTTTCCCTAAATATTAATTTGACTTTAAATTAGAAAATTTTATTTAAATATATTTGTCATCACAGATGGGTTCACTTAGAATGTGACAAACCGACAGATCATGAACTGGATTCTCAGCTCAAAGAAGAGTACATCTGTATGTATTGCAAACACTTAGCTGAGATGGATCCATTACAGCCAGGTGATGAAGTGGAGATGGCTGAACTCACTACAGGTAAATTTGAGAGTTTTTGTTCTTTAGGATGCTGTGCCAACCAGTCAGCAGTATATTACTTTAGTAACAATGAGGGAATCCTGTGTATCAGATCCCATCTTATTTTTAGCTTCTGTACCTGTGATCTTGGTCATCTCTGAATCTGATGGTTAACATCTAATCTAGCTTCTTTACGACTGTTCGCCCAATATTTGAATTCCAGGACTATCGTACGCTCCTACAATTGTGTTTTTTGGGCCAACAGTGGAAGTTCCTTACTGTTTGGCTCTATGACCTAGTTTGCACTTCATACTCTGGGTTATTTTACTCCAAACAAATTTTAGTTTTATTAAATTTTGTTCATGTAGTTTTATTAGTACACCATTGGGTTATAAACGTAATAACAAGATTCTTAGATCATAAAGGGAACAGACCTGCTAATCAGATCGTTTTTCATTTTCATCAGTATGAATGGCAAAGTCTATAAAAGTTCTATTTTATCATGTGCAAGGGGTTTAAGTAGACACATCTTGGTTACTTACATTTTGTTTCTAGTATGCCATCAGCATACAGTTGTGCGGTATCCTTTCAAAATAATAAAATTCCAGTTACTTTTTAATTCATTATATTTTCCATATTGGAAAAATGTAAATATATATTTGGTTCAAAATAGAAAAATCTGAAGAAGAATTTATGGCATTTTCAGGGATAATTTACCCCCATTAGAACAAGGTGATAGTTGTTGACTTAGTTAACAAAAACAGAAGAACTCATTCTGAGCTAAAGAATAAATAATTTTCTGTTAAGATTGTAACAGTGAAATGGAAGTTGAAGGCCCTGAGGACCACATGGTACTTCTGGAGCACGCGGCTAATAAAGATGTCGGTGGCCAGCAGCCCGCGCCTGGGACTGTTCCAGATGGTAAGGGTGTTTTTGGTGATGGACAGTCTGTTCTCTGAAGAAAATGCGTGTGTAGAGTGAATATGTGAACATCTGCAACTTTAGTACCCTAGATAAAAATAAGCTGAGACATAGTCATGTACGAAGTTATTTAGAGAGGAGCCTTTTTAAATAAAATAAACTTAGAAATTAATCGGGGAAAGGGCATGTATATATTGTATTGATAGTTCAGCTGTAATCTAGACTTATTCATAAATATATACTTTGTTTAGGGATCAAGTGATTTTCATTAAAAAGCAATTTCTTTCTTTAGTTATCTTTGTAATTACTAACTAGAGCTGTTGCTGATTGTGAGATGTTTCATGCTGAGATAATGAAAAATTCATTGTTTTAGATCATGTAAGCAGTCCTGTTGAGGGTTATTTCAATGATATTTCAGTTAAGCTTTTTGCATTATTGGTAATAGCTATTATTGTACTTGAGGATCTGGAATTAATGAGAGACCAGGTTTGGGGAAAACTACTTATTTAATCTTGGTCTCACCTCAAAGTCTGTGGGATTGTATGTGATACTGCGTTATATAGGTTGAATGTATACATAAAAAGCCCTTGAGATATTTTGAGGTTAAGTTTATATTTAACAACTCTCATTAAAAATTATACTTCATAAAGATATAAAGTGAAGAAAAATAAGACAAAACTATATAATAATCTTATAGTACATAGTCAGATTCCTTCCATATCCAGTTTCATTTCCATATCCTACTTAACAAATGAATAGTAACAGGATGCTTTATGCTTATATTTGAAATTGGAATTTGGCAGAAGGATAAATATCCTACCCAAATTACTGTTGAGAAGGCAGTGTTAGAGGAGTTTGGACTCCTTGCTGGAGATTCCATAAGTGTGTTATTCACAGCAGCTCACATCCATACTGGAGAGCAGCAGAGGAGTGATCCACCGGAAAGTCATGGCATGCGTGGACTTCTCATTGCTGGTAGGCAGCATGTTCATATCGTCTAATTTGATTGATTTACAGCATAACGCCTTTATGGTTGCTATGCGATTCGAGTCATAGTCTGCTAAGGTGACTTTTCAAATTAGAGATGAATTGTTTACTATTGCTGTACTCACGTGACGGTCGTTCAGTCTGTGGTTAGGTGATCCTCTTCTGGAAAACCATTGGCAGTGGATTTCTAAGGCAGAAATAGAGCATGTTTGGGCTTTTATCTTAATCCTTCCTGCCTAGCACAGAGGAGAAAGAACATCCTCGTGTTCTGAGTGTGTATTGCAAACGTTCCTCTTTGCCAGTGAGACTTGAGGTAGTCGGTCTACTATTATGAGCACATAATTTAGGCATCGTATAGCATTAAGATTGTTTTACTTGAGTCTCTCAAATGGTGATACTTAAGGTTTTAAACCAAAAATGTTCACTTCATTTATATGTATTTTCTGTTTTAAAAGTCCATTTTTTATTACTTTTAAAATATTAAAGTATTTTTGAAGTACTTTTGTGTTTAAAAATATTTAGTATGATCAGATCTGTTATTTGATGTTTTTTTCCTTTTCAACTATAGTCTTTCAATAAAGCAGGAGTGAGAAGTGAGATTTCATTTTGATATAAGAACATATATAAATTTCAGTCACCGTGGTAAATAGTAAATAAGGAAATTAGTGTCTTTATTAATGTACGTAAGAAATTACCCTGATGGCATTTGAAATAAGTGCTTTTTATAATCAGTGGTCTTACTTAATAGAGCCACTTAGGGCCCATGTCAATTGGACCTCTAACCTTACTCTTAAGTAATAATTGGGTTAAAGGTTTAACTTACTAGTACCCTGATTTAAAATTTAGTAGTCAGTGACTATAGATACTTCTGATATCTAATTCTTTTTATTGATTTGCTAAGATAAGTCTCTTTGGTTATAGATGATGAGGAAGAACAATAATTATATCCAAAAAAATGTATTGATTGTGTTAGCATGTATGGCTAAGCGAAATAAGTCTTTTCTATCTATGGTCATTACATATTTGAGTCTACAGAAGCTTTGTTACATCTTGTGTCGGCTTATTGCAAAATTCTTTTTATTCTAGACGAATCTTTTTTAATTTGGACACATCATGTAATATCACTGAGCCTCATTTTCCTAGTTGTAAAATGAGTATAACTTCACCTACAAAATTTTAAATCCTCTTGTAAGTGACCAAACTGTGAAACATCATAATAATAGTTATATTAGAAATTAATTCTATTTTAATATTCTTACCAGAAATTACCTTAAACTCTGGGGATCCCATTAAGGTAGTGTTCTTGTAGGTTTTCTGGTCTGATCGGTGACTGATTCTAATCCATAAACCCTGCTCTCTTTTGACCTTTACTAAACTTGGTAATTGCCTTATTGCCTTTCTTGATGAATACCTTCTGACTTAAGGCATGGTTTTAAGCAAAAGTATGTTTTGGATCCCCCCCGCCCCGCCAACGTTTTTTTTCTACCCAAGCTTATTATTTTTAAACCATAGAGCTACAGACATGTAAGACATTAATGTTTTATACCTAATCATAGTTAGAAATTTTAAAATTCATAGGTACATTAACATAATAGATATTTGAAATTTTATAGAATCATCCCAAGATAAAATGAATCCTGAATTGGAAAATCAGATTTCTCGTGAAGCTGATAGCGAAGAAATGGAAATGCCTCCTAAAGTGATGCACACTTGCGGTGCAGATCAAAATGAGAACAAAATGGAAGTGACAGACAGCGCTGAAGCCCTTGCCCCCCAGGTCACTGTGCAGCAGGGGGAAGTGCAGTTGTTGGAGGGACCTAACATGGCGGCGTCCCCAGAAGAATCCCGGCCTCCAGGAGTCAACACTGAATCCGTCACTGTCCCGTCCCCCGGTGGGGAAGGTACGGCTTTATGTTCTAAGGAACAGTTGGCCATAGAAAGGGTACCAAAAGAAATGGAACAGAAAGAAAATCCTGAACCTTCTACTGCATTTATGGACTTCGAAGTGGCTCCTGCAGTTGAGAGTTGTGTGAAAGATGGTGTATGCCAAGAAAGCAAATCTGTAAAATTACCATCTGAGACAGAGTCCCCGTCTTCATCAGCAGCGGGCATGAGCAAGGCAAATGCGTCTTCCTCTCCAGCACTTCCTTCCGACTTGCCTTCCCACGACATGCTGCATAGTTACCCGTCGACTCCCAGTGCTTCTGCTGGAAACGTCATGCCAACAACTTACATCTCAGTCACCCCCAAAATTGGCATGGGTAAACCAGCTATTACCAAAAGGAAATTTTCTCCTGGTAGACCTCGGTCCAGACAGGTATGGTGATTTTAATGATGTTGATAGAAAAGATGTTGGAGTGATTCTATAAAGTAAAAAAAAGTGTATGTGTAGCTTTGGTTTGGAGGGCAGGTTTTCCCGTTTAGGTGGAATGTAGATGTAGTGTTGATTTATGTGTTTTGGCCACTTCAAAAAACACACTGTTAATGAAGACTAGTTTATTAAACTTGAAGTGATCTTATTGGAATTTAAGTGCAACCTCTTTGATTATAGTTTCTAATAGAAAACACTTTAAAGAAGGTTTCAGTTCTATGCCATAGTAACAGCAGAGACTTAAAAAAAAAAGTAAGGTTTTGGGTATAGTGTAATTAACATTTGTTTTTCCCCTCAGATATATTTGTTTATTGATATTATTCGTTGTACATATTTTTAACTGCTTAAGCATCAGAATTTACCTAGAGTATTTTTCATGCAGGGGAATTTCTCATTTTGGTTTTTCTGTTGATTGCTAACTTTTTGTGGGAAGTTTTTTAAAGTTAGGACTTCAGTGGTTTTGTGAACAAAATTTTAGGATTATATTGTTGATCTTCAGGAAATGAAGGGAGTTCTTCCCATGATTGTTCTAACTTGTGTGATTGTGAACTCTACCCTGTAAGGGTAAGTTCCAGATCTTTTTCAGTGGGATTTGAGTGAAACTACAAAGCAAAGTGAAGATACTATAGCTAAGAATTATGTGTTCTACAAAATTTCTACTTTCTGAAGTTTTTCATAAAATAGCAAGATATCAAACAGTGCAGAAGTGTTTAGTCACAATAATAATTTGGAGTTTTAAGTCTCATGATTTAAATTGCTTTCAGTGATTAAAGTTTAACTTTTTATAGGAATAATAATATTTTGATAGTCTAATTTTGGGATTGTGACACCAGTAAAAAAGTTAAATCAAACTTTATTTTAATGTGAAAATTAGTCTCCTAATTGATACTTATTTTCTATTCTACTAAGAGAGATTTTTCTTCTCAAACTAGTTCTCTTCATCCTTAGTTTTTTCTTTTATTTTCCTTTTCTTTTTTTGAATAGCATATACTAATTGTGTAGTTTTGGCTCTGAAAAGACTTTAGCAATGGAAATTTGAATCTCAAATTTAATTTTGGTTCAGACATTTACATTCTTTAAGGATATTGCATCATAAATATTCCTGTTAAATTTTACTGGTGTCTCTCCTTATTTAGAGACTTCTGCTCCAACTGAGAAGCCATTACGATTATTTTTCTGTTGACCTATGTTCCAAAATAGTGTGGGTATTTTTGTATGTGTGTGAGAGTGTGTATGTACATATATTTTTTTTCTTCCAAGTTCATCCCATTTTACATGAACTGTGTCTTAATATTTGTTACTGTTACTACTTCTGCTATGTTCTCTTTCAACTGTGGTAGTATTCTCCTTTCTATTTAGCTGCTACTGTCTGATTACTACCTCACAATTTGCTGCTAATCTCACAAGCAGCTGTAGGCCATGTTCTACCTCCCAGTTTTGTTTTAGTTGTATAGGAAACAACCTTCACTTGGTGATTCAAAAAGCTTGTTGATACACTGCTTTGCTTTTGTGGAGACTATGCATTGGATAGAACAAGATACCTTATTTGTATCATCTTATTTTATGGGAAAATATTTAATGAAATCACATGACTGTGATCTACTTCAGACACTCATGTACTAATTGCTCTCATGATAATATTGAAAGTTTTTGTTAAATCTTCTATGAAATATGTTTTCTTAGAAACATTTTCTTGAAGTATTCTTAAATATTTAAAGAAAATTTCATAGAAAAACATAAGTACTCTTAAATATATTTTGATAACTTTCAAATGCTAAGAATTTTTTTCATTTTACCTTTCCACCTTTTTTGTTGTTGTTGTTGCTAACATCATATATGTGGAGAGCTTAGGAATTTACATAAATTCTAAGACTGACATCTATTGAGAGGTTCTCATAGAGAAGGTGAAATTTCTTCAATAGAGTAGGTTTCCAAAAATAGTACTTCATTAGATTATAACCACTTTGCCATTACCTTGTGAACTGAATTTCTTATTTTTCATCAATTTAAGTAGTTTATTAAGAACCCTAGAGTTTTATAACATACTTGTGTATTGCAATAGCATTTTAAATGGAGTGTCTCGAATTAACATATCAGTTTCATAATCTGTCCCTGTGAGAGCAAAACAGGCCCCCAGTGGTGAACGGTGGAGGGTTATAGCTTCGTTAACAATTAATTACAAGTAAGCAGTCCCTCCCTCCCTGCCTCCCTCCCTTCTCTTTCTTCCATTTCTGGTTTCTAGACGTAAACCTTTTAGTAAGAAGCACTGTTGGCATTTTGGGGGGTTGGTTGGTTTTTGCTTTTAAAGTTAAAAAAGGCAGATTGGTGAATCATATCATCCAAATAAAGAGAGATTCTGTTCTTGATAAATTATTTCATATCCAGCTTTTAACTAAAATAAATTTGAATTTTGAAGTACTGCTGTATATAATGTATACAAAATGGTATTCATTAAAGGAAATTACTCTAGTAGTTGTAATTGTCTATCCCTGGATACCTATGAGGTAAACCTACATACTGATACTTTGTCTTAGAACCTATCAAAAAAGGTTTCATTAGTAAATAGGTAAATATTCTCTATTCTTTATGAGGAAAAAAAGTTGTAGAGTAGATGCCAACAGTGATTTTCCCACATACCTTCTAGTCTGAATACTGTGTGGCATTTTATAAAAGTGACTTTTAAGAAGCCTTTTTTGTATTATTTATATATATTTGTACTGTAATTAATTGATCCTGGGAAAGATTGATTAATAGAAATTCAGCATGAATATTTCCATAGTGCAGTTGTTTGACTTCAAAGCCTTATTCTTCCATTACTGTCTGTGGGACACCAAGCAAGTTACCATGTGAACTCTCTTGGTTTCTTCATCCATAAAACTACATCAGATGGTTGTTAGAATTTAATGATAACACCTATAAACCCCCTGACACAGAGCAAACGGTAGTGCTGCCCTGCTTTCTTTCTTGATTTGCAGGATAATGCAGATATTATGTGAAAATGGAGGCTTGAGAAGGATGTAGTGTTCATGTGTTAAATTTGGCTGTGAAGTGGTGGTCCTGAAACCCATCATGTTGACTCATAACTATTTCTAAGGAAATGTGCCAGTGAAAATAACTGCAGGCCCGACCAAGTCAAACACTGGCCACAGCAAATACAAGATGTAGTAGGTTTTCAAGTTCAGTGCCACATCGTGGTTGCACAGATTTTAGAACTAAACTGCCTATTTAATTATTCTGTGTGTGATAGAGGCTGCAGTAGAGGAAACCACAGGGTACTGTGGGAAAGCAGAGAGGGCAAGAGGAAAAACTCTACTCAGGCTTACAGGCTTAGGCATGTTTTCTGGGAGAAATGACTAAACCATTGCTACTCAGAATGTGACCTGCAGACCAGGAATATCAACATCACCTGGAAGTTTGTTACACTGACTCTCAGGCCCCACCTTAACTTGAGTGAACATGTGTATTTTAAGAAGATCCCCATGCAGCCTGAAGTCCAAGAAGCACTGCTCTAAACCATTGAGAAACTGTAGTTTTCATCCTAAAAAAATGTCTAGCCTTTGGGGTGTCAACCTACGACATATACAGATCAGAAGTATCATACATCCCTCTTAGTTTTCTTGTGCCTGTTACATTTTTTAAGCCATTACTAAAACGATTGCTGGCACCAGCCAAATTCACTTTCTTAAATTACCGAGGGCTAAAGCTGGCAGCAGCCATTTCTGTACGTATACAGTTTATCTCTTATCAAATCACTCTCAGGACTAAATTTCTTGTTCTGTTTGATGTTAAACTCAGTTTTGTATATGACTTATTTATGTTAAAAGAATTCTGTAAGTCATAAAAAAATGAATTGTTTGCTACAATAGCTGTAATGTACATGAGTGAATGTATGTACCAAAAAGACAAACTATAAATGCTTGTGTTTTCAGTTTCTCTTACTAATTGTCCTCCTTTCTACTCTCGTTTCACTGTTTTCACTTTCTCTGAATCAAACTCACCCAATAATAGCAATCTTGGTTTTGCACAGTATGTTAGGGAGAGGGTGGACGTAGGAGTTGGCGGTGTGAATCTTCCCAGGAGACATACCTGACCTTCTCTGGCCACGTTTTAAACTGATTCAGTAGAATTGGATACCCTTGGGCCCTAATCATGACATTGATCATATGTAACAGCCAGCAACAGGGTTTGACTTCTAATAGAAAGTTGCCCATCATAGCCTACCCTCCACCTGCCATTATTGTCCCATTTCCCTATTCCCACAGTCCTTGTAACAGCTTTGTAATTTTACTAGGTTGATAAATTGGCCTCAAAGCAGAAAACTGAATACCAACTTTAAACAGTAATAATTATTGTTGGAATCGAATTCAGTCTCTGCCAAATAGTATTTTTAAAGTTTCTGTGGCATTTGAGAACAAGTTGGTTCTGTTTAGCGCTCTTTGTAACTTAAATTCTCCTGATGGTTACATTTTTTAACCCTTTTTTTTTTTTCAGTTTGTAGATAGTTTAAGAGTAACAGTGCATGGAATAGGTTGGTAATTTTTTAATAGGTGAAGAAGTCCAAGATTCTAGGCTACAACTGATGGAATTAGTGTGTTTCATATCACAGTACAGTGTTTATTGATGCATTTATGAATACATGCATGCAAAAATGCTCAGTAGAAAAAGTAGACGTTCAATAAGTGCTGAACAGAAGGCTTACTTAACATAGCAGTGAACGAAAAGAGCAGAGTGTCTGCCATCAAGCTTATACTCCAGTGGCAATAGATAACTACAAGTGCGGTAAAGTAAAACCAAGTGTACCAACGGTGTAAACCATGTTACAGTAGATGGGGAATCTGACCTCTTCTGAATGGTCTGTGTAAATTCTTTTCGATCAAAGCTGAGATCTGAAGGGTAATTTATAACTACAGTTGATAATTAGATCAGTATTTTAGTTTTAAGGTCTAAAGAATATATTAGGTAATTTTTTCTTTGTGAAAATATCTAAGTGTAATCATAATTTTCTTCATTTCCTATAAAATTGCACGTGCTCTACCTTCCAATGCCTTATGATAACATACTTATTAAAATTTATAATGTAATTACCCAAGCTTTTATTGTATAAGTTTTTCATAGCAGTTGAACGGTTGTCTAATTATCCCTGAAATAGCATCTAAACATTCTTAATCTATAGAGCCCTTCATTTTGTTCATCCATGTTATATGAAGTGTGAATGCTTTTTGAAATGAGATATAATTTTGGCATCAAAGCTAACTTATAAATTATGAATAAATATTATTTTAGAATATGACTTTTTATGTTATACTTTAAGGACTATCTACTGATATACCATTAAACGATCTACCAAAAGGAATTTACTATGTACACTAGCCAGATAATCCTCAGAGAAAAACACTGTGTGGAAACGCTGAGGGAATGAGGTTTATACCTCTTGCTCTCACTCTCTACCACTAAATACTGATAAACAGTAGAACAGATGACCCCGTATTGTGTTCAGTATGCAGATGCTAAAGGTGTTGTAAAGGATACATGGGTCACTTGGAGTGCCCGGGAAGGCCTCTTCGAGGAGGAGGTATTTAAGGCCATACCTGAAGATTCTGGAGACGCCAACCAGCGGACAGGTGGTGTAGTTCTGAGTCAGTAGGTCCCCACTGTTGAAGAGCTCGGCGTGTGTGAAGGATGGCAAGGAAGCCAGGGCAGCTAGGGCATATCGACAGTGAGAGATGCCACAAGATGCAACTGAAGAGAGGCAGTAGGAAAGGTTTGAGTTTTAAGTGTCACTGCGGAGCTATCAGAGGGTTTGGAACAGGGCAGGAGAGTCTTGCTTGGTCACATTTACATTTTTTAGGAGTCCCTCTGGCTGCTGTGTGGGGAAAGGCTTGAGGAGGTGCAGGTGAGGAAGAAGCATAAAGAGAAGTAGACCTTTGCAGCAGGCTAGCTGAGAGGTGGTGCCGGCCGTGGGAGTGCGGAGAAACAGAATGACCAGAGACAGAACTTGAAGAGAGAATGTGCTGAATTTACCGATGGTTTGGATCAAAGGAGTGGTGAGGGAGAGGATTGAAGGGGCAGAGGACAGTGATGAGAGAAGAGAACAGGTCTAACGACTCCCAGTTCTCTGACTCGGACTGGAATCCATTTCTAAAGATGGGGAAAAGTTGTGAGTTGGAACTCGTTTAAGGGAGAGATTTTAGACGTAGTAAACTGGAGAGGTTTTGTGCGACAAAATGGAAGTGCTAAGAAGGAAGTTGAAAATCATAATAACTTGGAGCTCTCAGAACATGTTAGAACTAGAAATGTGAATTTGGGGAACAACAACATCCAAGATAGTGTTTACAGCCCTCATTGTAGATAAGATCGTTTAGGACAAGACTACACAGGAGAGTGGTCCAGGCTTCCGCCCTGGAAAACAGTGGGGCTTTAGAGGTCAAGTGGAGGAAGAACTCAAAAGGGAGGCTGAGAAGGGTCAGTGAAGGAGGGCAGAGAAACATTCACTGATGTGCTGCACAGAGCCCAGCAGAACTGTAAGTAGATGTTGACGGTGAAACGACAATAGAGAAATTGCTTTTGTCAGCGCAGAGGTTACAGAAGGCCCTGGACACAGTAGGAAAGAAGACAGGTGTGGACATAGGCGCAAGGTGATCTGTTAGTGGGAAAGCATTTGTCAGGTGAAATCAGCATGGCTGTTAGCTGAGCGGAGGGTAGGTTAATTAAAGTGAAACCAGTCTCTCCCTGTGTGGTCTTTCTCGAAATACTGTTATTTCATTAACTGTCTCCTCCCCAAAGGATAGTCAAGTTCTTATTTCTAGTTATTTAAATTCCCTGGTGGTATTTTAATGGGATTGATAGGCTACTACTTGTTAGTGTGTTAGTGTTCTAGAAACCTGGTAAGTACTGTGTTTCTTGTCTTTAGTTTTGATCATTTAATTGGTAAAATTATAGCATGCTTTGTTGAATTATCTAATTCCAAATAGGTTCTGTATTGTTTGACATTTGTGTTTAAAATGTTATCTTTGTGGAGTAAACGTTTTTCTTTATGCTGCTTATTAGCATCTTCATCAGATTAGTTCAGGTTATTGCTGAATGGGGTTATCTGGAAGCAAAATGTTTTAGTTTTATCTTAACTATTTTAGTAAGTACTGTTTCTCAAATAATCAGATACATCAGGCATTTTAATTTGCAAATTTAGGACAACTTGCTTTAACATTTTTCTACTTTTCAAATTAGTTCCTTGGATATAATCCAAGTGTAGTAGTCCCCTAAATAAAAATAAAAATCAAAACCCACAACTAATGGTCACTGAAGGAAGAGTAATTAAATGTTAGGATTATAATGGTATTTGCATCTTATGGTTACAAACTAACTTTCCAAATTTTAAAGTGAATGTGTCGTTGATTGCTCATGTTTCTGACTGCATTTTTTTGGCCTACTGTTTTGGTGGTTTATAGCAAGAAGTATACATAACATCCTTTATGTTTATTCTTTTCTCCCTTCCGGTAGAGTGATAGTTGTTAGAAGAAAATAATCCCCAAATAGTTTCTTATAGTTTTAATTCTTAAAGTTTGATTGACATTTATTTATATCTTGGTGCCGTAATTGCAGTTCATGAGTCAATGTTGATGTCATGTAAACCTTGATTTTTAATACGTTTCATTGTACTGATGTTTCAACCAGAATAAAACATTTAATGTAAATTGTAGCTACAAACATTTCAGTATAAAGTCACTGTAAGTGATAAGCTTATTTTCCTTACTACCTTGAAGCAATCTGTCCTAAATTTCCATACGTCTGCATTTGTTTTTGCTGTTCTAAAATTCCTTAGTTGCTGGCTTTGACCTTTTATGTTGCGGAGTTTTATACATCTATTTTCTCACCTGCCATATCCTAGGGGGCTTGGAGTACCCATAATACAGTGAGCCCACCTTCCTGGTCCCCAGACATTTCAGAAGGCCGGGAAATTTTTAAACCCAGGCAGCTTCCTGGCAGTGCCATTTGGAGCATCAAAGTGGTAAATAAAATTGCATTTACATTCGTATATCATTTCTTTCTGGTTGGTTTTGTCCGAGTAGAAGTTAAGAATTAAACCTTTCTTTTCTAGATAAATAGTTTAGTTTCCAGAGCCACTTTTTAAATCTAAAATTTTTAATATGAAGAAGCAACGTGCTTGCCTTTAAAAACCTGCACTAGGAGGAAATTAAATTGCCATTTTACTTGACTGATCTTAAGTGTAAATTTTTAATACCCTTTTTTATGGTTGCTTCCTTTTATGTTGTAATTACCAGTATTTCTACCGGGGAAATCCTTGTCACATAGGCTATAAAGTAATTAAAGACTTGTTCATCATATCATAAAATTTTGTTGCTTAGAAAAGAACAAAAGAAAAGCTACATTAATTTATTATGTACTAATGGAGAAAAAATAGCAGAATTGCAGCAGATTTCATTGTCTGTGTTAATAATCTAAAAACTATAGGATCTCTTTTTCATGTCATTGGTGGATGACTCTGTTAGTCCTTGAAGTTGTCTGATGCATTTTTTAATTTAGACTAAGGATTTCAAAGGAGTTCTAGATTCTGCTTTCCTATTTTCTATCACCGTTGGAAGAACTATTTTTCAACTCACTCTGATAGCATGCAAGGTGTTGAAAATGTAAATATTAATTAGAAGAGCTAAAGAGGTCTTGTTTGACCATTATGAAGCATCATATACCACTGATTTTCACTTATTCTTACCTGTGTCATTGGATGTTGAGGAGAAGTACATTGAGGGATTACTGTAGTCTTGATTCAGTCACTGACTTTTAAAAAATCTTTTATACCTATTGAAAAACAAGAGAAACTATCCAGTTCAACACTACCCTGTCGCTTGTTCAGAGGAGCTCAGGATCTGAAGGAAAGCAGCTTAAGAGGATAAGGAGAGGCAGCAGGAAAACTGGAAGTTGGCTTTTACTAAAAAACTGAAGGAACGAAAGCCCCCCTTCCCTCTTGTTCACGTGTGTCTTTTTGGTGCTCACAGTATAACCATAATTTGCTGACTTGGAGAGCATTCTGCCAAATAGGTAATGAGCTCAGTGTTTCAGACTGCTGCAGGTGACCTCAGCTGAAGGTGTCACGTAGGGAAAACAAAACCAGGGTTTTCCTGAGCATTTTAGTAATCTTAAATACACACAGCACAAGTAGGTGTAGATGCCAGGTGTTTTCAGGTAGTAATACATAAGTCTGAGAATAAATAAGAAAACAGCAACACAAAACCTTAGTGCTTATTTGTTAAAATATCAGGGAATTCAGCGTATTTTCCCATAGAATTTTTTCTTGTGTAAAAATTCACATAAATTATTTCCAGTTGAAGTAATTATTATCTAGGTGATTTAAAGCAAGCCTTTTAATTTTTCATCAGCTTTCCTGTATGGTCAGGTATTGAACGGTTAGAGGAAATTGACAGTTTTCACGAGAGAAAAAATACTGTTGCACATAGTAAAAATGAGCTTTCGTGCAACGCAGCGGTGCAGAATAGTGGTTAAGAGTGAGGTCACTGGAGCCAGGCTTGCCAGGTGTCTGACTTGGCGCAAGTTACTTAACCTTTTTATTCCCCAGTGTACTTACCTCTGAAGTGGGGATGATAAAATAGTATTGACCTTATGAGATTGTTGAGAGGAACAAGTGCTTCGAGCAGTGCATAATAAGTACTCAGCATATGATAACTATTAATATCAATACAATTACAAGAAACCAGTTAGCGAGAGTCCTTCCTCATACTTGCTCTATAATACAATACAATTTGTTGCGCCTGAAAATACCTGGATAGAGTTGTGGCTTTTCTGCCACCTAGGATGTAGGATTAGGAAACGGAAATACAGTGCCAAGGTTTGCTGTTGCAGGGCATTCACGTAACAGACCAAGTTTGATTCTAAGGTTGTAGATGTTTAAGTCGTAGAATACATACTGAAAGATGCAAATAATAAGCCTGGTCTCTTAATATTTATCATCTGATTGGAATAAAAGGGAGAAGCAAGTATTTGTGTAACATTTAATAAGACGGTTTATCTCACATTTTGGATTTAAAATTCTTTTGGGCTTTTACAGAATGCTGACTTTTCCGTATCTGTCGTGTAGGGCCGGGGGTCAGGATTTCCAGGAAAGCGGAGACCTCGTGGTGCGGGACTATCAGGACGAGGCGGCAGAGGCAGATCAAAGTTGAAAAGTGGAATCGGGGCAGTTGTGTTGCCCGGGGTAAGGCCCACTCACTTTACATTTGCTACAGTCCTTAATGTGTTGGCCGACGATGATCAGCTCATTTGTACCAAATTACTTAGATTCTAAGAGTCACATAAACAGGCTAAAATTTTATCTCCATTTGCATTTCTTTTTAAACCCCTGGTGAGGTTTTCTTTTATATTTTCTACTTTCACATCCCTTTTTTCTTACCTTCCTCTTCGACTCTGATCTTTCTTCTCCAAAATGCAATATGCAGTATATTTGCTCTTCTATTAAAACAAAACTCCTGTTATATTCTTGAGTTTATTTGAAGAATTTAATTATGTTGGTGTTTTAAATTTTTGATTGTAGTTGCTCTCAGTGTTGTAATATGGTTTACAGAAAAAATTAGAAATGTTGTAGATTAGTATGGAGTCTAAAAATGTTGAAGATTTTATGACTGTCTTTGACATATTTGAATTTAAGATTGATAACTGTATGGTCATTGGCACATTAAGAGGCTTTGTTTAAATGTGTATTGAAAAAACTGCATTTGGCAAAAAATAATGGCAGGTATTTCCTGAAGTAACTTTACTATTTTACCGATACCCCGTTTTTCAGATTCTAATTGTCATGTTAAGTTCAGGATACAGGTGGGATTGTTCAATTTGCTACTGTTTTTCAGATTCTAATTGTCATATTAAGTCCAGGATACAGGTGGGATTGTTCAGTTTGCTGCTAAAGGAGTAAGGAAACTTGGATTCTGGTGTTTTTTTTTTTTAAAGCAAGTCCCTCCCTCCCTCCCCACTCCCCGAATTAATAGGCCTGTTGAGGTAAAATTGATATAAAATAAGGTACAAATATTTGAAGTGTACAGTCTCATAGGTTTTGACACATGTGTACACCCTTGAAAACCACACTACAGTTAAGAACATATTCGGCCCTCAAAGTTTCTTTGTGCCTCTCTGAAATCCCTTTGCCTTCCTTCCTGCCTTACCCCCAGGCAATGACTGATCTGATTTCCATTTCTGTCGATTAGTTTGCATTTCCTGGAGTCTATGTAAGTGGAATCATGCTGAATATACTCTTTTTGATATGATTTATTTCACTCAACATAATTATTTTGATATTAATTCATGCTCTTGTATGTGTTAACAGTTCATTTTTGTTGAAGAGCATTCCATAGTATGAATGTGCCACAGTTTGTATGTCTGTTCACCTATTGAAGGACATTATGTTTGCTTCCATTTTCTGGCTATTAGAAATAAAACTGCTCAAACTTTTATATATAAGTTCACCTGTGGATATGTTTTCTTTTCTCATGGGTAAACATATAGAGATGGAATGGCTGGATGTATGGTAGGTATATGCTTAGCTTTTTAAGAAAAGGTTGGTTTTCAAGTTGGGTGTGACATTTTATATTTGCAAGAATATGTAAGGTTCCATTTCCTCCACATACTCACCCACATTTGGTATGGCCAGTCGTCTTAATTTTAGCCATTGTAACAGGTATGTTAAGAGTATCTGACTTGCATTTCTCTAATAACTTGTGATATCGATCAGCTTTTTTAGGTGCTTATTTGCTATCTCTATATCTTCTTTGATAAAGTCACTCTTCAGATCTTTAATACATTTTCCAAAATCGAGTATTTTTTTAAAAATTTATTTGTTTTTATTTTTGGCTGTGTTGGGTCTTTGTTGCTGCGCGTGGGCTTTCTCTAGTTGCGGCGAGCGGGGCTACTCTTCGTTGCGGTACAGAGGCTTCTCATTGCAGTGGCTTCTCTTGTTGCGTAGCACGGGCTCCAGGCACGCGGGCTTCAGTAGTTGTGGGTCGCGGGCTCTAGAGCGCAGGCTCAGTAGTTGTGGCGCATGGGCTTAGTTGCTCTGTGGCATGTGGGATCTTCCTGAACCAGGGCTCAAATCCGTGTCCCCTGCATTGGCAGGTGGATTCTTAAACACCGCACCACCAGGGAAGCCCAAACTTGAGTAGTTTTTTAATTAACTGAGTTTTGAGATTTCTTTATGTATTCTGGACACAAGCTCTTCAACATATATATGATTTGCAAATATTTTCTTGCATTTTGGGGTTTGTCTTTGCATTTTGTTAACTGTGTCTTTCACAGAGCAGTTGATTTAATTTTTATGGAGTCCAGTTTATTAATTTTTTTCTTCTTCTGTGGATTGTGCTTTTTGGTGCTGAGAAATACTTGTGTCACCCAAGGTCACAAAGATATTCTGTGTTTTCTTCTAGAAAGGTATTGCATTTAGATCTATAATGCGATTTGAGTTTCTTAAATGTATGGTATGAATAAGGATGGAAGTTCATTTTTTTACATACTGAGTAGCCGGTTGTTTTAGCACTGTTTCTCTGAATTGCCTTTCATCATTCTTGAAAATTAGTTATCATATATGTGGATCTGTTTTTGGAATCTCATGCTGTACGATTGCTCCATTTCTTTAGACCAATACTCCACTATTTTGATTACTTCTGCTTTACAACTACTCTTGAAATCGAACACTGTTAGTGTTCTGATTTTCTACTTTTCAAAGTTTTGACTATTCTAAATCCTTTGTACTTCTATATGAGTTTTAGTATTAGCTTGTCAATATCTACAGATAAGCCTGCTAGGATCTTGATTGCGTTTGCATTCAAACTATAGATTAATTTGGGGAAGATTGACATTTTAACCATATTGACTTTTTGAACCCATCAGCACCTGTATCTCTCCATTTCTTTAGGTCTTCTTTAATTTCTTTCAGCGATGTTCTTTAGTTTTCAACAGACAGGTTGAACAGATACTGTTAATCAGATTTATCTCCATCTTCCATATTTTTTTATGCTATTGTTAATGGTAGTGTTGTCTTAATTTCAGGTTGTGTTTGTCAATTGCTAGTATCCAGAAATACTACTCATTTTTGTGTATCTGTTATTCTAATTGCTTATTTGTAGAATCCATTGGGTTTTCTACATAAACGATCACGTTGTCTGCAGATAAAGCTTTATGTGTTTCTTTTTAATCTGGAGTCCTTTCGTGTCTATTCTTTATTGCATTTGCTATAACCTTCAGTATAGTGTTGAACAGAAGTGAAGAGCTCAGATAACCTTGTTTTTGACCTTGAGGAGAAAGCATATAGTTTTTCATAGTTAAGTATGGTGTTAGCCTTAGTTTTATTTTAATAGACATCCTAAATCAGTGTGAGGAATTTCCTTTCTATTAATAGTCTGCTGAGATTTTTTTTTTTTTAAATTAGGAGTAGATGTCAGAAGTAGATTCTGTCAAATGTGCTTTTTTTGCATTTGTAGAGATGATCATGTAGCTTGTTTGTTGATACGTGAGTTACATCTTTATGTGTGTGTGCTAAAGCAATCTTGCATTCCTGGGTTAAACTCTACTTGGTCGTGATGTTGGATTCAGTTTGCTAAAAGCTTTAGACTTTTTATATCTATGTTCATGAGGGATATTGGTCTATAGTCTTATTTTCTTATCATGTCTTTGGTTTTCATATCGGCATAATTCTGGCTTCATAGAATGATTGGGAAATATAGTTTGCTCTTCAATTTTCTAGAAAAGTTGTGTAGTGCTGGGAATTTCTTTCTTATATTATTTATAGATAGAATCATTAGTGGAGCCATTTTGGCCAGGAGTTTTCTTTATTGGAAGATTTTCAACTACAAATTCAATGTCTTTCATAGGTATAGGGCTATTTAGGTTATCTGTTTTTTCTTGCATGAATTTGTCTTTTAAGGAATTTGTTTCATGTAGGTTGACAAATCTGTTCTTCTAGAATGGATAATAGTGTTCCTTTACTGTCCTTTTGAATTGGTAGTGATGTTCCTCGTTCCTGTTGTTGGTAATCTGTGTCTTTTCTCCACTTTCCTGATCAGTCTTGCTTGAGGTTTATCAATTTTTTTTTGCGGTACGCGGGCCTCTCACTGTTGTGGCCTCTCCCGTTGCGGAGCACAGGCTCCGGACGCGCAGGCTCAGCGGCCATGGCTCACGGGCCCAGCCGCTCCGCGGCATGTGGGATATTCCCGGACCGGGGCACGAACCCGTGTCCCCTGCATCAGCAGGCGGGCTCTCAACCACTGCGCCACCAGGGAAGCCCGAGGTTTATCAATTTTATTGACCTTTTTTGAGCCAGCCTTTGCTTTCATTCATTTTTCTGTATTTTTTCCTACTTTCTATTCCATTGATTTCCACTCTGATCTTTATCATTTCCTTTTCTCTCACTTTGAGTTTAATTTGCTCTTCTGTTTTTTGGTTTTCCTTTTTGTGTCCCTGCTTGAAAATGCCCAACTTAATGAGGTTTAGGTTGGAGCTTTCTCTTTTCTTCGGCTTATATCTGTGGTTCAGGAAAATAAAACTTTTGTAACCTTCAGAGCAGATCAGACTGATATCTGTGCAGGGAACAATTGTGCATACTTTGTCAAAGATTGCCTTTGAGGTAGATTTTATTTTTCTAACAGTTTCAAGATCATGAAATAAAGTATGAAATGAAAACAATGTGTCACTAAGCTAGATGATAAGAGTTTTCTTTCTTACATGTATGAATTGCTATTTTAAAAAAATCTTGATTTTTTTTAGCACTTTCTTGTCCCCCTGCTTGATTTAGGGGATACTGCAGCTTTCTACTACAGACTTTGTTTCTGGTTGATACGGGGAATACTGTGTTCCACCCTTGTTTTTCAGTTTAACAAAAGCATTCTCTGGGTAAATTTTCCTTTGAAAATAAGAATAACACTTCTACAATTTGTGAGCTACTTACTACGTGTTACCCAGTTGTAAGACCTGTTTTGTGTTCCCATGTTGGAGATGGGGAGGTAGAAATGGATACTTATTTCAATATATTGAATACTTTTGTTACCTATATTCTAGCTGTTTCAGTTATGTATCTTAATGATGTTCTCAATGTATCATTAGTCCTGTGTTTGAATTACTGAGATTACTCCATCCACTCTTGGTAGGCACTTAATTTATTACTGATGGAATGATTATTCTACTTTTATGAATCATCTTGTTTGACTAAAAGGTAATTTTGGGATATGCATATAACCTATGGATACATTTCCTCAGTTTAAAAAATAAATATTTTTTAGATAGATGGAAGTTTTGTCTA
Organism: Monodon monoceros; assembly: GCF_005190385.1. NCBI lineage: Eukaryota > Metazoa > Chordata > Mammalia > Artiodactyla > Monodontidae > Monodon > Monodon monoceros. Next base: position 100,031,171 of record NW_021703776.1, on the reverse strand, counting down.
CTAGTTGAGTCCTGATTTTCTCCCTTTCACCAGTTTTGGGCATTTACATTTTAGGTTGATCCATATGAAACTGCCAACATTCAACCCCCTTTGACCTTTGAACAGCAATTTCTTATGCTTCAGCCTATGATATATGGGCCATAAGGCAGACATGTAATTGTTTTGTGTGTTTTTATACTGTAGTGCCCTAGCTCATGTATTACTCTGCAGCTTATTTTTCACCTCAACAGTGTAGCATGTGATTTTCTTCATGGAAATCCGTACAGATTTCTGCCTTGCTGTTTTTTAAATGCTGCATCGTTTGGATTGTTCCTAGTTTTAGTCGTTCCCTAGTGCTGACCAGATAGGTTGCTTACACTTTTCCCATGTTGTCTTTAGGCCTTTGTGACTATAAATTGCTTTTATCGATTACTGTCGTAAAACCATAGAACTGTTCATTAAAACTGCATTTAAAGTCTTTTGCATTGAAAAATTTTATTACTGTAATATGCTCCTTCTATTTATTGATAGTTAGTCTTCTTTCAGTTATTCCTCAAGAACAGTAATTTCTGTTACTTTTCATTTTGACCCTAACCTATTGTGTTTCAGCTCAGTTCTTCCAAGCTATGTTGTAAGCTTTTAAAGCAAAGAGAGTTTATAGTTCTGGCATTGGCTTCCCCATTCTCTTTTTTAGCATCTAATTCAGAGCTTTTTTCATGATAAGCACTCTGGAAATAATTATTAATAAGCCAGTGTGTACTTAGTTGATTTGGTCAAATTTAACCAAGTCCAGAATTGAACGGCTATGGTTGATAATTCTTTGGCTAAGACTGAAATTATGATAAGTTACTCAAAATAATTATATTCTAAAACACTGCTGCCCCCAAAGAAATATGTGAACCATATATGCAATTTAAAACTTCCTAGGGAATTCCCTGATGGTCCAGTGGTTAGGACTCCGTGCTCTCACTACCAAGGGCCAGGGTTTGATTCCTGGTTGGGGAACTAACAGCCTGCAGGCCATGTGGCACAGCCAAAAAATAAACAAATTAAAACAAACAAAAAAACTTCCTAGTAGCTACATTAAAAAAAGAGAGAGGAATAGGTGAAATTTAATTTTAATATATACCTTTTGACCCAGTATATCCAAAATAGTATCATTTCAACATGGAATTTATAAAATACACAGAATTATTTGACCTATATTTACGTTCTTTTTTGTTTGATACTAGGTCTTTAAAATCTGGTGTGTATTTATACTTATAGCTTTATACATCTCATTTTGCTGTACCCCCACTGCAGGTTTTAAGAGTCACTAAAATGGAATGATATGTGTGTGTGTGTGTGTGTGTGTGTGTGTGTGTACATCCATATATAAGTATACACACATACAATTTTTTTGTTTGTTTCTTGATTAGAATTTCTGGTTAATCAGTCTTACTAAAGACATATTTATGTTTTCTCACTTCCTGATCTATGGGGCTTGTAACTCTGAAGAGACACGTGAATTTTAAAAATGCCATAATTTATACTTTTATAGTAGTATCTTGGTAATAATCATCTAATTTGGAATTGTTAGTATAGTCTCTGGCAAAAAAGTTGTATTTTAAACATGAATCTTCTTAAGCTTTTCAGTCAGGTATCATACAGGTGAAGAATATCACTTCCCATTTTGTGTGTTTTGCTTTTCATAGGTGTCTGCTGCAGATATTTCATCGAATAAGGATGAAGAAGAAAACTCTATGCACAATACAGTCGTGTTGTTTTCTAGCAGTGACAAGTTCACTTTGCATCAGGTTTGAACTAAATTGTCTTGCACTTTTTAAAAAAATTACTTTATTAATTAATGGCTGAGTTGGGTCTTTGTTGCTGGGTGTGGGCTTTCTCTAGTTGCAGCGAACGAGGCCTAGTCTTCCATGTGGTGCGCGGGCTTCTCATTGCGGTGGCTTCTCTTGTTGTGGAGCATGGGCTCTAGGCATGCGGGCTTCAGTAGTTGTGGCTCGTGGGCTCTAGATCGCAGGCTGAGTAGTTGTGGCACACAGTCTTAGTTGCTCCGCGGCATGTGGGATCTTCCCAGACCAGGGCTCGAACCTTTGTCCCCTGCATTTGCAGGAGGATTCTTAACCACTGTGCCACCAGGGAAGCCCTGTCTTCCACTTTTGAACTCCTCCTTGCCCATTTCTACTTTATCCCGTATGTACTGCAGTCATTTAATATTTAACTCTAGAGCTATACCAACTGAGAAGGTGCTTTATAAAAATTATAAAATTAGTATATTGGTATAGTCTTAGTTTGGTCTGGAATTTAAAATACGTTAATGTGTTCTTAATTTCAGGATATGTGTGTAGTTTGTGGCAGTTTTGGCCAAGGAGCAGAGGGAAGATTACTTGCCTGTTCTCAGTGTGGTCAGTGTTACCATCCATACTGCGTCAGTATTAAGGTGAGTACACTTAGATTTAATTATTAATGTAAATATGCTTCAGGTTAACAAAAACGTATTGATTTGATTAGTATCATGCTGCTTCCAGTTCTTATAATTAATCAATTATTGTTTGTTAGGATTATTATACATATGTGACAATATTTAAGTACTTTAAATATTAAAGTACACCCTCCACCTCAGCGGCCCCCCCCCCCCCTCCCGCTCCTTCACTGCCTTTTTGGAATCTCAGTTGTGTGCGAAATTGTGTGATATTGTCCTCAGATCACTAACACCTTGTTGTTGGGTTTTTTCCCCCAGTTGTTTTTCTTTCTGTGCTTTAGTTTGTATAGTTCTGTTATGTTCCCAGAATGCACTATTATTATGCAGTATCCAGCCTATTTTTAAGGCCATCCAGTGGGGTTTTTTTTTTTTTGGCTGTATGCGGGCCTCTCGCTGTTGTGGCCTCTCCCCTTGCGGAGCACAGGCTCCGGATGCGCAGGCTCAGCGGCCATGGCTCACGGGCCTAGCTGCTCCGCGGCATGTGGGATCTTCCCGGACCGGGGCACGAACCCGTGTCCCCTGCATTGGCAGGTGGACTCTCAACCACTGTGCCACCAGGGAAGCCCTCATCCAGTGGATTTTTTACCCAGATAATTCTGTTTTTTCATCTCAGTTCCATTCTATAGCTTATACTTACCTTGTGGTTTTAAATTTTTTCTTCACTATGCTTTTTGTTTCAAGTCCTTGAAAAGTTTATAATTGTCTGCTACTTCTATCATCCCTGACATTTTTCATTTTGTATTAACTAATTTTTCATTTTGTAAATGTTTTACAGCTTTCTTTTTAACATCTAGTAATTTTTGATTGAATGTGGACATTGTGCATTGTGATGGTATATTGTTGAGAGTCTAGGTTTTGTTCCTTTAAAACGCAGTGAGATTTTGTTGTGGCAGGCAGTTATTTGTGGATAAGTTTGAACCTTTTGACACTTCTTTGTGTCAAGCTTTGAGGTGAGTCCACAGAGCCTTCACTCTGAGGTGGCTATTCTCAAACTTTTTGGTCTTAGAACCCTTAGCACTCTTAAAAAAGTATTGAGGACCCCAAGGAGATTTTGTCTATGAAGATAATAATGATTGAATATTTACTGTTTTAGAAATTACAGCTGAGAATATTTTAAAACACAAAAATATGCAGACACACCTTCTATAATGCCAATGTAATGATGTTTTATACATCATGTAGCGTCTACAAAACATCACAGAGTGAATTAAAGTGAATAGTTTAGATCACACTTTCCTAACTGCTGTTCTAGCACCAGTTTAATACTTGAGGCATGGCCTTTATGAGGTCTCTGCTGAATTCTCCCTAAACCTTCCCCTTTCTGATCCCTACAGGCCCCCATTCACCAGTGTCTTTTCAGTCTGACTTGGTTGAGATTCAGATGTCTTCCAGCACTGTGTGCACTCTGATATTTATTACAGATTCCCAGGAGCTCTTCTTTACCCTGGTTTTGGGTCCTTGTGTGACCTCCTGGATGTGCAGCTTGGTGTTCAGTCGAAGACTAAAGGGAAATACTGTGTCGATTCCTGGAGTTCTTTCCTTTTTTTTTTTGGAGTTCTTTCTTACTGCTCCCTTCTTTCCAGTGCTCTGTCCTGCACATTCCAACTGCCTCAGCCCCCTGAACTCCAACAGTGTGTCCTAAACTCAGTGAGCCCGTTGTACTTGCCTGGGCTCGTCCTTCCCTGGGGATCATTCTGGAAAAATGGCTCTAGGCAGAATATCATAGGACTCTCCTTGCTTGTTTCCCTCCTCTCAGAAAAAGTCTTACACTGCCTTTTGTCCGCTTTCTGAAAACAAGTGTTTCATAAATTTTGCCCAGTTTTCTAGTGTTTTATGATGGGAGACAGGTCTCGTTTCAGTTACTACAACGTAGTTGAAGCAAATATCCGTTAGACTATAAAACACATCTCTCATACCTTAGACATGATACATGGATGGGGACCCTGGATAATATCTTGGTTCAAAGAGCTCTTAAAAATGAAGATAAAACCAGTTCAATATGAGGCAAAAAGGAGTGGATAGTAGAGCCCTGAAATCTGCACTAAGGGAATTTCAAAGGGTGGGGGGTATTGTTCAAATGTTGAAATACCGCAGAGAGTTCAAATGATAAACACTAGTACGTCATCTAGATTTGGGAGTAAGGTCTTGACTGACTGACTTGAGCAGTTTCACTGGTGGTGGGCAGAGTGACCAGACTGTAGTGTGTTGAAGAGTCACTTTAAACTGAGGGACTTGAGAATTCGGCCATAAAGGACCACAGACTGTGAAACAGGAAAACTTAGTAGGAATGAAGATAAATCATTAAAAAAAATTCTACTCCTTTATCTTCATCTTACCTTTCTTCTAAGCCAGGGGTTGGTAAACTGCCACACAGGCCAAATCTTGCCCACTGCCTATTTTTGTAAGTGAAGTTTTATTGGAACACAGCCATGCTCTTTTGTTTACATACGTCTGTAGTGAGCTTCACACTACAGTGGCACAATTACGTAGTTTTAACATACTGCCTGGCCAGCGAAGTCTAGAATATTTATTATCCTGTCCTTTACAGAAAAAGTTTGCTGGCTACTGCTCTATGCTCCCCTGCTCTTCCTACCCTAGGCTGTTTCTTCCATTTGGGTAAATAATATAACCTGATAATCTAAGACTAATTTAAACATATCAGTAGGCTAATCAAAGTAATAAATATACACGCTTAAGAAGCAAATGTCTTTACGAGCCTTATGGTAACCGACCGACCCGTCTTCCTCTACCTTCACATCTGAGTCCTCTTCCCCACGACGCAACCCCTTTGGGTTCGTTCAGGTCCTTCTTTTTGTAGTTAACTGTACAGCGCTAAATATTATACTCGTGTTACTCCTTTATATGTGTTAGATTTTGTTGACTTGCCTCTATAAATAAATAAATAAATGCTGATTGAGCTCTTAAAATACACCTCCTGCCTTCTCCCAGCATCCTCCCAGTATAGTTGTTTTACTATATTTAGTTAATAAACAATGTTGGCTATGACTCCATAAATGTTCACTGGAGATCTAAATAGTGTACTATGACTTTATTTTGTTTTTCATGGAGTTTTTAATAGCAAGAAGAAAATAATGATTCATGATTCTCCATTAGTTTTTGTTTGTTTTTACCTACTGTGGAAGCATGATCATATCAGATTATTTCAGCAAGTAACTTTTTCTGGGAAAGGCTTAACCCCTTCCACACTCTGCTTTTCCCTGTTCTGAGCTGGGCTGGTAGCTTCTAGGTCTTCTAGGTCTGTTACTCAGTTCTCATCCTCAAACATCTCTGGGATGACATCCTCTTTTGGGTTCATTGCTTTCTAGATCCCACGTCTTCCTTTTTCTTGGTATACACCCTCACTTTGTTCCTCATATCTCATAAGTAACTTCATTAGAAAGGGTACTTGGAAGCTGAATTTTGAGTCTTTGTCTGAAAGGTATTCCACTTTTAACACTTAATTGCTTGTTTAGTTAGATTAAGGATTGTACCTTGAGAAGTATTTTCCTGTAGAATCGGAAACTGTTACACTCTTTTAGCATCCAGAGTTGGAAAGTTTGATGCTACTTTGATAGTTGTTCATTTATTTAACTCTTGTTTTCCTCTCAGGTAGTTTTTTTTTTTTTTTTTTTGCGGTACGCGGGCCTCTCACTGTTGTGGGCTCTCCCGTTACAGAGCACAGGCTCCGGACGCTCAGGCTCAGCGGCCATGGCTCACGGGTCCAGCCGCTCCGCGGCATGTGGGATCCTCCCGGACCGGGGCACGAACCCGTGTCCCCTGCATTGGCAGGCGGACTCTCAACCACTGTGCCACCAGGGAAGCCCTCAAATAGTTTTAAGACCTTATTCTTCATGATCTTAATTTTTATTCTGTATCTTGATTGTTTGCTATTTTGTTATAACACAGGTTCTTTGCGGTCCTTTTTACCTGTAGACTCTAGTCTTTTGAGATCTCTTAGTTTGTTCCAAATTCTTAATACTACATGATGTGGCTGTTTTCTGGAATTTATTAGAAGCATAGAGATTCTCAAATTTTTCCACTTAAGTTAGACCCTTGAGGCAAAGGAGAATAAGCAGAGGGCTGAATATGAACTTAAGAAGTCCTAGCTTCTTAGCCTAAAATCCTCCAAGACCGTAAAATGGCCTTGGGAACTCATGTTGTACCTTAATTTTCTTTGCATTTTTAATATTGATTTTAATATACAAGTCCTTATGCGATGTACACAAGTTTCAGGATCATGAATTCATGAAATGTCATAGATTGAAGCTTTATCAATACATTTTCAAGTCCTGTGTTAACAATAATGGGGTCATTTACTTGTTTTCTTTAAAAACCAGTTACCACATCTATCAAGTGGACATAAAATCCAGAGCACAAGGTAGTTACATAAACTAAAAAAGCCATTAAAATATGGATCCCTTTATATTATTCTGTCCAATAGGCAGACTCCGAAAAGTACGTGAACGTGGTCACCCCGGAATTGGGCCACTGTTGGTGCTCAGTAAATGTTAGTTGCTTTTGCCTCTTTTCTGCTCCTAGGTATGTAAGCCCCGTGTTCATTTGGCGCTTGATCAGATGTGGCGTATTTGATCGCGTTTGCATGAGGGGTAGGTTAACGTATGAATCACACGGCTTGGTTGTTTCTTTTGCAGATCACGAAAGTGGTTCTGAGCAAGGGTTGGAGGTGTCTGGAATGCACTGTGTGTGAGGCCTGTGGGAAGGCGACAGACCCAGGAAGACTCCTGCTGTGCGACGATTGTGACATAAGTTATCACACCTACTGCTTGGACCCGCCACTGCAGACAGTTCCCAAAGGAGGCTGGAAGTGCAAATGGTACCCTAGGACTTACGTTTCCCTTGTAGACTTTTTAAGTTCAGAACTTCCCACAATGCTTTAGTTTTCACAAATCAGCAGCAACTGCTTAATTGCGTGATACCTGTTTACAATCATCGACACCACTAACCGGAAGATTTTTCGAATGTGCATTAAATACTTTCCCCCTGTTCTGTTCTTGTGTAGCTTCTTGAATTTCAGTAACTAAATAACCGAGTAAATAAAATTGAGACTTGTGGGGTGTTGGGTTTCAGGTGTGTGTGGTGCAGACACTGCGGAGCGACATCTGCAGGTCTGAGATGTGAATGGCAGAACAACTACACACAGTGTGCTCCGTGTGCAAGCCTGTCCTCCTGCCCCGTCTGCTACCGAAACTATAGAGAAGAAGACCTTATTCTGCAGTGTAGACAATGCGATAGGTATTGTGCTGTTTTTTTCTTCATCTTTTGTAAGCTTTTCTCTCTTAAATATAGCAAAAGGAAATTGAAAAATAACTTTCTTCTATCTTAACGGTAAGAAGTAAGAGTTTTCCTTTCCAGATTTTTAGTCAGCTAGAAGCTTAACAGAAGTTTTCTGTTTCATATTCTCAGTTCTAGGCTAAACATTTTTCACTTGGGGCTTTCTGAGGGTTGAGGTCTTTGATTTCAGTGGTATGTTATTGTGCTCTGTTAGCACCGTACATGTAATATTAGTAATCATATTATTTCATCAGTAGTATGGGATTCTCAGGATTCTGCCTACCAATTCTTTGTTCTAAGGCAGGGTAACTTTTATTTCCCAGTGACCGTTCATTATCAGTTACACAAGCTCTGTCTACTCCACAGTAGGTGCATCACCTGGACCACATACGTGCTGCACCACTCCGTTATGTGAATTCCTTTCTACTTACCCTAACTAGCTTCCGTGCTGTCTCTGAAATACTCAGTATTTTGTCATAAAGCAATTATCCCATCCTCATATAATGTGCTTTTGCTTCGTTCATAGTACTTGTTCTCATTGCTTTTTTCTTCTTCTCAGCTCTGACAGTTTTTTGGGGTCGATAGGAATGGTTAGAGAGGGGTGACATGGGCTAGGTGGGAGGAGCACATGAGACTTGGGGGCTTTAAGGTTGGAGGCTGTCAGTTCCTGTTGCAGTTTTTAAAAGGAAGCCATCCTCAGTATATTTCTTCTTTTTTTAATGTATGAATATGGTCTTTCTAGATGGATGCATGCAGTTTGTCAAAACTTAAATACTGAAGAGGAAGTGGAAAATGTAGCAGACATTGGTTTTGATTGTAGCATGTGCAGACCCTATATGCCTACATCAAATGGTAAGCAAATGATTTAAATGGTGAGTCTGTGCTCTTGGATTGATACAACTCACTTGTGCCTGCTGTCCTTAATCAGTGAGTGGGCTTAACTGTACTTCTTTTTCTCTTTTTGTGAAACTATTATTTGGACAAGTATTTTATGAAAAATAAGTTACTTTTCATTTTTAATTAACTCTCATTATCCCAGTAATATGTTAAAACAATCTACTTACATAAAGGAAGTAAATTAAGAATATATTTTAGCTATAAGGTGTAATTTTTGCTTTCAAGAATCATAATCTTGGGGACTTCACTGGTGGTGCAGTCGTTAAGAATCTGCCTGCCGGTGCAGGGGACATAGGTTCAATCCCTGGTCTAGGAAGATCCCACATGCCTCGGAGCAACTAAGCCTGAGCGCCACAACTACTGAGCCTGCGCTCTAGAGCCCGTGAGCCACAACTACTGAGCCCGCATGCCACAACTACTGAAGCCTGCAAGCCTAGAGCCCGTGTTCCACAACAAGAGAAGGCACCACAATGAGAAGCCCGCGCACTGCAACGAAGAGTAGCCCCCGCTCGCCGCAACTAGAGAAATGCTGCGCACAGCAACGAAGACCCAACGCAGCCAAAAATAAATAAATACATAAATAAATAAATTTATTTTAATTTTTTTTAGGTGTCCCTTTAAAAAAATTTTTTTTAACATCTTTATTGCAGTATAATTGCTTTACACTGTTGTTTTAGTTTCTGCTGTATGACAAAGTGAATCAGGTATACGTATACATATATCCCCTCCCTCTTGCGTCTCCCTCCCACCCTCCTTATCCCACCCCTCTAGGTGGTCACAAACCACCGAGCTGATCTCCCTGTGCTATGTGGCTGCTATCTATTTTACATTTGGTAGTGTATATATGTCAGAGCTACTCTCTCACTTCGTCCCAGCTTACCCTTCCCCCTCCCCATATCCTCAAGTCCATTCTCTACGTCTGCATCTTTATTCCATCCTGCCCCTAGGTTATTCAGAACTTTTTTTTTTTTTTAGATTCCATATATGTGTTAACATACGGTATTTGTCTTTCTCTTTTTGACTTCACTCTGTATGACAGACGCTAGGTCCATCCACCTCACTACAAATAACTCAATTTCGTTTCTTTTTATGGCTGAGTAATATTCCATTGTATATATGTGCCACATCTTCTTTATCCATTCATCTGTCGATGGGCACTTAGGTTGCTTCCGTGTCCTGGCTATTGTAAATAGTGCTGCAGTGAACATTGTGGTACATGACTCTTTTTGAATTATGGTTTTCTCAGGGTATATGCCCAGTAGTGGGATTGCTGGGTCATATGGTAGTTCTATTTTTAGTTTTTTAAGGAACCTCCATACTGTTCTCCAGAGTGGCTGTATCAATTTACATTCCCACCTACAGTGCAACAGGGTTCCCTTTTCTCCACACCCTCTCCAGCATTTATTGTTTGTAGATTTTTTTGATGATGGCCATTCTGACTGGTGTGAGGAGATACCTCAGTGTAGTTTTGATTTGCATTTCTCTAATGATTAGTGATGTTGAACATCTTTTCATGTGTTTGTTGGCAGTCTGTATGTCTTCTTTGGAGAAATGTCTATTTAGGTCTTCTGCCCATTTTTGGATTGGGTTGTTTGGTGTTTCTGATATTGAGCTATGTGAGCTGCTTGTATATTTTGGAGATTAATCCTTTGTCAGTTGCTTCGTTTGCAAATATTTTCTCCCATTCTGAGGGTTATCTTTTCATCTTGTTTATGGTTTCCTTTGCTGTGCAAAAGCTTCTAAGTTTCATTAGGTCCCATTTGTTTATTTTTATTTCCATTTCTCTAGGAGGTGGGTCAGAAAGGATCTTGCTGTGATTTATGTCATAGAGTGTTCTGCCTATGTTTTCCTCTAAGAGTTTTATAGTGTCTGGCCTTACATTTAGGTCTTTAATCCATTTTCAGTTTATGTTTGTGTATGGTGTTAGGGAGTGTTCTAATTTCATTCTTTTACATGTAGCTGTCCAGTTTTCCTAGCACCACTTATTGAAAAATAAATAAAATAAATAAATTTATTTTAAAAAAGACTCATAATCTTGTAGTTATTAGCAATACATAGGAATCCAGTACATTGGTTCTTTATCTTTACCAGTTTTTCTTCCATGATGTTGTGTATTTCCTCCACCATTTCTCTTTGTTGTTTTAAAGGCAGCTTTTAATCCTATTTAATTTAATTCTATTTAGTTTTCAAGCATTTATTTTAGTAAAATGGGTACAGTAGTAGAAACTTTAATCATATGTAAATCTTTAAATACACCTTACCTTTTGTGAAAAAATCACGAGTTTTTGTTTTTGTTTTTGTTTTTTTTCCATTTCAGTGCCTTCCTCAGACTGCTGTGAATCTTCACTTGTAGCACAAATTGTCACAAAAGTGAAAGAGCTAGGTAAAATCTGAAATGCTTTCCTTGACTGTTCTTTACAAAAAGCAAAGAAATGCTTTTATATAACTGAATTGTGACACGTTACACGAATCCTGCCTTACTCATGTGGGTGTTCAGTGTAAATTTCCTAATGTTGGTAATCATTTCTGTAATTACATACAAAATGTCTGTCTTTCCCAGCTTTAGTGGGACAGTATTCCTACAGATCTCACCAAATTGGCAGTGAAAATAACCACTTTTGAAATAACCGTTAACTACATACTTGTTTTGGTTTCATTGATACATTATTGTGTTTAGTTATCAGTTAGACTAGACAATAAGGCCTAGTTAGCAAAGAGATTTCTTCAGAATTCATTCTCTTACTATTTTTTTCTGTAATAGATCAGCCTAGAATAGTAACTAACATGATATTCTTATTAAACTCATTCTTTTGCCTACTTCTATTTGATATCATCTGATACAAAAACATTTGGATCGTACAGAAATTTTTCTAATGAACAGCAATTTTGTACACTTAAATTTTTGCAGAATTTCTGCTTATTTACTGCCTCTCCTTGTAAGTGATTATACTGATGCTTTGATTTCCAAATGGGCTTATGGAGTATTTTTGTTTCTCTTCTGTAAATTGATCCTCACCTTTTAGTCTGAAAGGATACTCTAGGAAAAGGCTCATAGTCGAGTGACTGAAGCATTGCTTTTAGCTTCCGTGCTTTCTTTTTAAATCCCTGTATTGATACATGAAAATAGAAATGCCAGGAAGACCATTTAGAAACAAACTTACAACCTTTCTCTCTATAATTCAAGGAGGTTTGACCAGCTATGCTTACTTTTAACTGAATACTGTTAATTATTTGTGCATTTCGTAGGTAATTGGTTTATAGAAGTCACATTCCCTTGACATGGTCCTTATGGAACAATAATCAACTTATCAATCAAAATTAAAATGAAAGTTTTAATTTGTATCCTTGGGATATTGTAATTTTAGATCCACCCAAGACCTACACCCAGGATGGTGTATGTTTGACTGAATCAGGGATGACTCAGTTACAGAGCCTCACAGTTACTGTTCCAAGAAGAAAACGGTCAAAACCAAAGTTGAAGTTGAAGATCATAAATCAGAATAGCGTGGCCGTCCTTCAGACCCCTCCAGACATCCAATCAGAGCATTCAAGGGATGGTGAAATGGATGATAGTCGAGGTAATACTTACATATTTTCCATGGAATATGTTTGCAAAAATAAAGAATATAAAAGAGCTTTTAAAATTATTTGATTTATCTAAGGGTAGATCCTGCTGACTTAGAAGGTAACCCTTGGTGTGACACTGTCCTGCGTCAGTGGTCTTCTGAGACCTTGCCTTTTCAGGTTCTCTTCGTTTCATGTATCCTAGAACAGACCTATATTACAGAAATTTCCAGGAGCACCATATCTTCGAAGGTCACAGATCTTTTCAGATCTTTTCGGGGTTTGCCAGACAGCTGCATAAACCTCTTCAGATGCTGTGAACTTGGATTTCATGGTTAAGTTAAAGTAGAACTCCATGCAATCTAGAAATGAAAGACCATCATTAATGTTCAAATATAAGCTTATATTCACAGATACTCATCATAAACCATCTGTTTATAAACATTTTCTTGATCAGGTTTTTCTGGCTGAATTTTCTTGAGATGAAAAAATAATTTTAGTGGCATTAAATTCAACATGAGTTTTATTTTTGCTTTTCTCTGAAGAAGATCGCCATAGGCTTGTTTGTTTTTAGGGTGGTTATTTCTTTTCAGTTGATTCAAAAATAAAGTAATAGTTGCTTTTGTTCCATCACATCTTATCATTTACCAGTATTTATTGAATGCCTGCTGTGTGCCAGATGTTGGAAGTTAAGTCAATGAGCAAAGCAGATAAAATTCTCTGCTCATGGAACTTACATTTTAATGTTAGGAGAAAAGATCATTAAAAATACATAACATAATAAGTTAATAAAGATGTGTTTGGCAAGTGCTGTTGAGAGGACTTGGGAGCACAGACAGTGGGCTGAGGGCCCAGATGAACTGGAAGCCATATTTAAGCACCGACTTTAAAGAGTTGAGTGAGCCTCTCGATTATCTGAGGGAAGAGACAACGGGAAAGACCCTGAGTGGGATGTGCCTATAACATTTGCTGAACATTGTGGGGAACAGTGTGTCCAGCACAGTGAGCAAAGGGATAAAGGCCTGTGATGAGATCAGAGTTGTGAGGAGAAGTGGGGTGACTCAGTAGGTCCTGTAGGACCATAAAGGTGATGCTTAAGGCATTTACTGTAAATGGAATGGGAGGTTGTTTGGAGGTATCTGATGAGAACAGTGGCAAAATCTTACTTATAGTTTAAAAGGAGCACTGCTGTGATGTAAACAGACTTTTAAGCCCAAGAGTTGTAGCAAGCAGTTCAGGCAGGAGGCTCTTGCAGCCGTCCAGGTGAGAGTTGATGGTGGCTTAGAATGGGTCTGTGTGTGCTCCTCTTACTTTATCAACTAATCCTCACATTTCTTTTGCAGTAGTGTGTTTTGGGATCTGTGTGGTTGGAGAAAAGCTTTCTGATGCTTATGTATAACTCATTTTCAAGTACTATTGAACAGAAGTTCATTTTGAAGTTTTAAGTGATTTGAGGCTTGTGAAGAAGTAGCCTGTGTATCTGGGAGGAATTGACCTGATTTTACCATCAGCCAAAGTACAGTGAAGAATTGCAGTTTCTGAGGGTATCAGAAAATGCCTGAAGAATGGTTCCATAGTCCCTTAAATCTGAGAAATGCTGCATTTCACAGAATTTGAAAGGTTTCCTGGTAGTACACACTAATTCCCAAAGCATGAAATTATAGAGGGAAGAAATGTTTGTTGATGTTTGTTTAAAAACAAAACATCAATAGAAAGACCCGAGAAGGTTTTCCCTATAACTACCCTTCTGTAAAACAACACTGTGAGAAATGGTAGATATTTCTGCAGCTGTACAGTTTCCAAATTGAGGCTGCCAGCAGGGAGATCCCCATAGAAGTAATACTGTCCATCATATTATACACATAATACATATGTAATTTTAGATTCCACAGGAGTCGACGAAGTCCACATGAACTTGTGATGCTCCTGAAATATTGCAGCAATACTCACCTTTTTGGGGGTTTTTTTGTTCATTTTTAAACTCTTCTGATAAACGTTTCTTAAGGAAAATGTCATAAACAATCACCTTAGCATATCAGAAACAAACTTGTGCAATAAAAGCAGGCTCCTGGGGTCTGGATAGCCTGTTAGTGCAAAAAAACCCAAATCTAAAGAAAATAAAACTGCTATCTGTGTCTCAAGAGTGGGAGCGCAGGGGGTGGGGGGGAAAAAGTGGGAACACGGGGACTTCCCAGGTGGTGCAGTGGTTCAGAATCCACCTGCCAGTTCAGGGGACATGGGTTCTATCCCTCCTCCGGGAACATCCCACATGCCGTGGAGCAAGTAGGCCCGTGCAACACACCTACTGAGCCTGCACTCTAGAGCCTGTGAGCCACAACTGCTGAGCCTGCGTGCCGAAACTACTGAAGCCCGCGCACCTAGAGCCCGTGCTCCGCAACAAGAGAAGCCATCGCAATGAGAAGCCCGTGCTCCACAACAAGAGAAGCCATCGCAATGAGAAGCCCGCGCACCGCAACCAAGAGTAGCCCCCACTCGCTGCAACTAGAGAAAGCCCGCGCGCAGCAACGAAGACCCAGTGCCCACAAAAATAAATAAATAAATTTATTAAAAAAAAAAAAAAAGATGAGTGGGAGCACAGTGCTTCCCTCTCAGTTGCTGCCCCCCGTGGACCCTCACAGCACGGTGGGGACATCGGGAGGTGGGGAGTGAGACCGCGCCCAGGCTGTGGCAGGCATGGTGTGGGGCAGATTGAGAGGAGAGGAAGCAGCCGGGTGGGTCGGTTATCACCTCCTGCAATTTGTTAACGGTCATTTCCTCAATGCTTTAAATTTTGTTTGGGGGCAAGTAATATATTCACATGTTTTTAAACTGCACAAGAATAAGGGTGTTTCTCTTTTCCCTGTCCTGCCAGTTCACTTCTCCAGACGCAGCCATTCTTTGTGTCCTTCCAGAGGTGTTTTGTTCATGTACAAGCACATGGATATATATTTTGTGTTCCTTTTGTCTTGCTGTTCTTGCTTTTATGTTATTCTTCATTTTTCATGGCCTCATTTTTCATATTCCTTTGTATGGATGTAAGTAACTCAGTTCCCAAACTGATAAGACCTTTAGGGGTTTTGTTTGTTTGTTTTTTCAGTCTTTTATTGTGTGTTTCCTGAGATTTCATGTATTCCTCGTTTCTCTCCCTCACTTTTGGTGGGCATACCTTCTGTTGTTTCTTGAGAGAGAATGCATGGAAGGTAAATTTGAGAGGTTATGTACTTCTGAAAATGTACCCTCCCACCTGACTGATCTTTTCCAGGTTGGAATTCATTTTCCCTTCAGCATTTTGAAGTCATCGATCCAGTGTCTTTTAGTTCCTGGTATATAGGGAACTTGATACTTTTTATATGATCCGTGTTCTCTCTGGAAGCTCTTGGGATTTTAGGAAATTCTTTGTCTGCAGTGTTCTGAAATTTGGTGAAGATATGTCTATTTCAGTCTGTTAGGGATGTTTTTCCTTTCTTTTGTCAGGCACTGAGTGGTCCCTTTCGTCTGCCATCTCATACCCCTCAGCGTTAGGAAATGTTCTTGAAGCCATTGATTCTCCCCCTCGGTGCCCCGTCTTCTTTTTCTTGACCCTGCTATCCAGATGTGAGACCCACTCAGCCCATTCTCCCTGTCTTTTCTCTCCTCCTTTCTAGCTCAGGTCTTTGCGTTTTACTCTAAAAATTTTTCTATCCCTCTACTGATTTTCATTTTTGTTTTGTTTTCAAATATCATGGATTAATTTCCAAGAGCTTTCTTTCCTTCCTTTGCATGTTCCTTTTCATAGCATCCTGTTCTTGCCTCATGAATGTTTTATCTTACCTGTTGGAGGATTGAAAAATTTTTTCTAATGTTTTCTTTTTCCTGCCTAATCTTTCAATTCCCAGTTGCATTTTGTGGTCTCAGGTCTCTATCTTTCATGTGATAGATAATCCTTGGTTTTCCGTGTGTGATTAAAAGTGAGGACTAAAAGTGGTGATTGGAAAAATAAATAATTTTTAAAAAAAATAAGGAATGAGTGATTAAAAATGATGAAAATCTTCGAGTTTGTGGGTGGTATTTGTTGGCTAAGCTTTTGTGATCTGTGCTCACTATTTGGAAAATCCCCTAGTGTCAGTACCTTTAGACATTTCTCTTGGACTGGTCAGGTTTCCCAGAAGAATCTTCCTGTCTCCTGCTTGGACAGTAGAGGTTTAGCTGCTGGCTTTCTGGGAGTTTAGTGGGGAAAGGCCCCAGGGGAGAGAGGGTCAGCATTTAACATGCCTGTAGTCACTTAATCCTGTTTTCAGTCCGTGACCCCAGTGTTGAGTTTGAGTGTCTGAGTCCCATATCCTGTGAGTGGGAATGGCAGCCTCACAGTGTGTGAAGTTGGGAAGGTCATAGGGATTATGGCTTCTGTAGTTAATATGATATAAAACTCTCTTTGCTTTAGCTGCCTCCCACCCATTTCCAAAGGTACCTGGCTCTGCCAGTTCTTCAACCTTTTGAGGATTGTGATAAAGTTGGATTTTTTTCTTGGTTCCTTCCACTTTCAACTGAGAATTTGTATTTCCTGAGTCAGTTTTCATCTGTCATTCTCTTTCCAAAATTGTGGCTTTTCTTCTTTCCTGTTTTTTCTGTCTTTGTTGGTTTATCTTTTAAAAATAGATTGCTTTACTGTACGTAGGGTTTTGGGAGAGTGAAATTAGATGCATGAATTTAGTCTACCATCTTAAACGTAAATTCCCTCTCATATATTTCAGTGGGTTTATTTTAAGGTAAATAATTGCTAGCTTGTTACCTTTGGTGTTTGCTAAGTTTCAGTAAATAAATAAATAGATAAAATTTTCATGGTTTAATCTTAGCTGTAGAAAGCAGTTATCAGATTGTTATAGAATTGACCTTAAACACTGACCTAATATTATTGAAAACAAATACACTACTCATGGTATTACAGAAATATGCATAATACTTAGAATATTGAAGAAAAGTGTTAACAATTTATTGTTAAATGTATTTGATAACTTTTTTTTTCCCCTAAAGCACAGCGTAAAGCATATACAGCTTGAAAAGTTTTGATTACCATGATTTTAAAACAGCATTCCTCTCTAGGAACTGAGCTTTTGTATGCATTACTTAGTTTCATCGTTTACTTACATTTGGTGAAAAATTTGTTGAACGCCTATTACGTACCGTGCTAAGGATGCAGCTGTTAATAAGAGTCTTAGATAAGGAGAATATAGTCTAGCAAGGAAACAGACATTGAAAGAACCAATTAAAATAAAGCATAATGTTAACGTACAGGAGCATGCATAACTGTGGGAATTCTCAAAGAAAGTGATGGTTATAAAATCCTGAGGGCTTCCCTGGTGGCACAGTGGTTAAGAATCCACCTGCCAATGCAGGGGACACGGGTTCGAGCCCTGGTCCGGGAAGATCCCACATGCCACGGAGCACCTAAGCCCGTGAGCCACAACTACTGAGCCCTTGCACCACAACTACTGAAGCCTGCACGCCTAGAGCCCGTGCTCCACGACAAGAGAAGCCACTGCAATGAGAAGCCCGCGCACCACAACAAAGAGTAGCCCCTACTCGCCACAGCTAGAGAAAGCCCGCGTGCAGCAACAAAGACCCAACGAAGCCCAAAAAAAAAAAAAAAAAAAATCCTGAAAGATGGGTAGGTGGAAGGTGGCAGAGGTGGGGAGGCAGTGGACAGGGAGCTTGATGTGCTCAGGGAGCTGAGCGTAGCTTGCATAGCGGGAGTGAGATGAAGCTGGAGAGTTCACAGGACACTGTTATAATGGGCCTTACCATTTGGATTTCATTTTGAGGCCACTAGGAAGACATTAAAGGATTTTTAAGCAGAAAATTGATACTTTTCAATTGATAAATTGATATTTATAGAAACATCATTTAGGCTGCAATTTAAAGAACTGATTGGAGAGGAGGGTAAGCATGGAGGCAAGGCAGAACAGGCGGGGAGGGAATGCAGTAAGTCAAGATTGGACTCAGGTGGTAGTTGAGGGACATGGAATGTCCTTGGGAGATACTGAGGAGTCCTGATTGAACGAGAAAAGAAATTAGGAATTGTCAAGGCTGTCTCCTGGGAATCTGCCTCCTGCATGGTACGTTTCCATGTCTTTTAATGATGATAGGTAAATCCTGGGAAAGGGAGAAGGTTCATCTTAAAGTAGTAGTTCAATTTTGTATATAAAGTTTTCAGTAACTAGGTAATGTCTAATTACAGATTAGTTGGAGCTCAAGAGAGTTGTAGGCTAGAGAGACAGCCTTGGGGTCCTGGACCTGAAGATACAATTAAAAGCAAGGGAATGATAGGTTAAGTGCAGATTGATTTATAATTGTCTTTGGGAGCATTCTCTGTGTGTTTCCCCTTCTCTGATTCTTATGTTTCATTTCCTGAGAACATTGCACTAATTAGCATGAGTTCTGCAGCCCTTAGGGGGCCTTTTCTGTCTCTGTACTTCCCCTGTCAACCGGGATGCATGATTAGAATGGCTCGGCAGCCACTTTGCTTTGTATTTCCTGTTACATAGGAATTGTGTATTTGATAGCTTTTTCAATTTTATCTGTATGTTTACTTTTTTCCAGAAGGAGAACTTATGGATTGTGATGGAAAATCAGAATCTAGTCCTGAACGGGAAGCTGTGGATGATGAAACTAAGGGAGTAGAAGGAACAGAGGGTGTCAAAAAGAGAAAAAGGAAACCATACAGACCAGGTATAGTGCCTGAGCTAGACATCTTAATATAATCAAAACTTAGTTAATTTAAGAAAAATATAATATTGAGGGCTTCAAATATAATGAAATAATCAGGATGAAATATAACTTCTTAAGAACTCTCTAAGCTGAAACTTAGAGAGTTTTTTTAGGCTGCGCCGTGCGGCCTGCGGATCTCAGTTCCCCGACCAGGGATCGAACCTGGGCCCTGCTGCATTGGGAGCGCAGGGTCTTAACCACTGGACTGCTCGGGAAGTCCCCAGAACTTGTAGGCTTTTTTAGGCAGTTATTAATGTCTGTTTACCAGTGAATGAGGTAGTTTATTGAATCAGTTCAATCTTTATTCTTCTGATGGCTTATATTTTATTGGTAAGAGTGATCTAAATACCTTCTGATGTGTAAGGAAAAACTGTGCTTGTTTTCTGCTAGACCTTAAAAGGTAACCTTCCTTACAGATGAGCCACATTTATAACAAGGGCCTAGATTAGCTTCGTCCAAATCACTGTATGAAAATGATTTCATTTCTTCGTAATTATGAGGCTTATAAGTGCACCTACTTTTTTAGACACTGCCAAATTCCTTCCAGGAACTTATAGTTAAATGTTGGGGTTTTTTTGTTTTGTCTTTTTCTGCCTTACATGGAAGTTATCCATGTAAGGGACCCATTTGAGGGGCCCATTAGGTCACAAAGTATATTGCTAGACAGCTATCATATGACGGAAGCTGTTAGTGTTACTATGTGTCAGGCGCTGTTCTCAGCACTTACATCTATTTATTTAGTGCTTATCATATGTGTATAGGAGATACTATACATTATCCCTTTTTTTTACCAGTGAGGTAACTGAAGCAATGAAAAGTTAAATAACCTGCCCAAAGTCTAGTAGTAACCAGAATTACACAGTTTGACTCGTCTAAGAACTTTAGGAATAACTAGACACATTACCCCAGAAGTCATGTTGATTTTTGCTTGGATCATCTAGTTTAGTTTGTATCTTGTATCTGTTCTCCCTCAGCTAACATACAAATAATTTGATGATCTATGAGTTACTAACATTAAGGAAACAAGCATAATTTACTATAATGTTTACCCTGACATCGTTTAGGAGAAGAAATACATGCAGTCTTCTGTACTTTGATGAATTTGTATTCCTATTTGGTTAGTAATGAGGTAACAGTAACTTTGATCTCTTTTATTTGCTTATTTCCAAACTCTTGTATTTTGCATTAAAATGAGATTATTGATTTAGGTTAACCCATATTGAATTTGGGAAAACCCTCACTGTTTAAGACTAAGCAATTGCACCCTACTTAATGTGGAATTACAGGGAGAAATTAGTAGTTATTTACAAGATTACCTAATTTCTGTTTTGGATAGGTATTGGTGGATTTATGGTACGACAAAGAAGTCGAACTGGGCAAGGAAAAACCAAAAGATCTGTGATCAGAAAAGATTCCTCAGGCTCCATTTCTGAGCAGTTACCTAGCAGAGATGATGGTATGGTACTGATTTTGTTTGATTTAACCCTCTTATCTTGATATCCCCATTGAAAAGAACTATCCTAAATAATGTTACAATGACAACCTTATTGCTTCTTAGTGATGAAAGGATTTGAGTGCCTGTAAAGTTCATATCTGCAATATAGAAATTAGGTTTGATAAGAAAATTATTTAAATCCAATCAATTATATTGCTTTGAGATTACTTTAAGAAGGGACTGAGAATATGCGGGACTGAATAGGGACTGAATCACATAGTTATGTCTGGTACTTTCTGGCCATCCCACAAAAGGCCTTTCTTTGCCTGCATTAGCTACTTGGCATAAAATTGGAAACTTTTTAGACTATATAGTTGAAAGTGACAGCGTATCCCAATAATTTATAACAAAGTTGTATAGTGTTTTAGAAATATATCTTCCAATTATTAGTCTGTCATTGTTACTTAGAGTTTCAAAGATAGCTAAATCGTTGCTTAAGTCATAGCTTAAGAATTGGTCCTAATGAAGACTTTGCAATCAGTATGGTCATGATCTGTACACTTTCTGTATTTTAAATATTTTATATAGAATCTGAAGAAAAAAGATGTTTTTATCATATTCTTTGAATAGAGTTCTTTTATTACTATGTGATAGGGTTTTGGCCTGTGAATGAATTTCAGAAAAATTGCTGCACATTTTTAAAAGGAAGCACCATAAGAGTTTTAAAGAAGTTTCTAATATGACTTAACATGGCTGTAATAAGCCCCAGTTAAGAAATGTGATATGTTCAATGAAAGAATTTTTTTGTTTTCCATCTTTGTCTCTATTTTGTCTTCTATGTAATTTTATTTTTATCATTTAGTTCAATATTTTTCATTTGTGTCATCCAGTGTCATCCACTGAGTTTTTAATTTATTATGCATTTTTCCTTTTCTAAACTACTTTTTTTGATATTTTAACACTTTGTAGCTTCTTTTTACAGCTTATTCCTCCCAGTTTTAGTTGATTTAGAATATAACGTTTCTAAAACCTTTGCATATCTGATTCTGCTCTGTACCTCCTGGCCCTGTTTCCTAGTGCCTCATTTCGTTGTGTTCATGGTGTGAGATAGATACATATACATTAAACAGCAACAAAAATTTTTTTAAACTGTGAGCTCATGTTCTTTAGAACATTCTCTGAACTTCTTGAGGACTGAAGTGAAGGTTGGTTACTTCAGAGAATATTTGTTGCCAGGAACATGAGGTGCTATTCCCCTAGGACTCCTTTAAGCTAAATTCTTAGCTTGAAGTTTTTTGGTCCACCTATGTTGTATAAATTCAGATTTCTTACATATCAGGGCTGTACTGAGTTTATGAACTCTCTGGGAAGATTTTCATTTTTTTGCCTTTCTACCCAGCACCTTATTCAGTGACAAGATGACAAGCAGTTTTCTTTGCTGTCAGGTTGGCGGGGGGTGGTGGTGGTGGTGAGTGATGTGTGGAGGACCAGGGGAACGGGAGGGTGTGTTTCTTGTTAAACCAGCCCTGGTGTGGAGTCCTTCAGGGTCCCCCCTTTATACCAGACAGCTTCTGGTTAATCTCTACACCTTGGGAAGAAGCTGTAGGCTTTGTCTTCTATTCCCCATTCCTCATAAGGCTCTGAAAACTGGAGTTAAAGGTCACTAGATTTTAGCAAAATTTCAGAGAGCTTTATTTAGTTCTTTGCTTATTTCTGTGGTTCCTATTTTACCTTAATTTTTGGTCTTGGAGAATTCTTTATTTTCTGTTTCGATTACTGCTGTTTTTTTTTTTTTTTTTTGCGGTACGCGGGCCCCTCACTGCTGTGGCCTCTCCCGTTGCGGAGCACAGGCTCCGGACGCGCAGGCTCAGCGGCCATGGCTCACGGGCCCAGCTGCTCCGCGGCATGTGGGATCTTCCCGGACCGGGGCACGAACCCGTGTCCCCTGCATTGGCCGGCGGACTCTCAACCACTGCGCCACCAGGGAAGCCCTACTGCTGTATTTTTTTTTAAATGTTTAAAAAATGTTTATCCACTATGTTTAGTTGTTTTCAGTCCACCTATGTAGTCTGGCAACAAAAGTGCCCACATTGATTTTCAGAAGGCATGTGCCTTTTGCCTAAAGTATGTGAGGGTATCATTTGATTGCTTGCTTACCTGCTTTAAGTGGTGTACTTGTTTTATTGCTGATTTCATAGTCCAACATTTTGGATTTCCACATTTCTTTGATTTTAAATTTGAGCATTCATGGCATATTTATTATCATACTCATAGATAGTCATATATTATCACAATATGTATGGTACTCCAGGTACCTAATTTGCAGTAAATCCCTGAACTTGAATTGCTGGATTGAAGGACACACATTTTTTAAAAGACTTTTGTTAGATAGGCCCAATAAACTCTAGCAAAAGGTTGTACCCACTAAATTCCCTTTAGTAGTGTTCGAGTAGCCGTTTATCCATACTCATTAGCATTGAGTATGTATTTTCCTTTTTTTAATCTTTAACAAAATGTCAACATTAAAAAAATCAAGTTTCTACTTTGTGAAGAAGAAAATACTCATTAAGAAACAATGGGAAGCATGCTGATAATAAGTAGACATGAAATGAATTTTTAATGATACTTAAAAATTAATAAACTTACTTCGAGGTCTTTTTATGGAAAAGGTAACTTGTCAGGTCATTATGCTGTGTACCTTAAACTTAGTTGTATGTCAGTTATATCTCAATAAAACTGAAAGAAAAAGGAAAAAGCTTGTTTATGTGGAACTGTGTGTATGTTGGTAAGTTATAAAATTACTTTTGGTGGGCTTATCTGAAAATTTTAAATACCACATATTTATAAATGTGACTGTTGTTTCAGGCTGGAGTGAGCAGTTACCAGATACTCTAGTTGATGAATCTGTTTCTGTTACTGAAAACACTGAAAAAATAAAGAAGAGATACCGAAAAAGGAAAAATAAGCTTGAAGAAATTTTCCCTGCCTATTTACAAGTAATATTTTGCTTTATATTATGTATTTGTTAATGAAAGAAACGTAAAGTGATGTATCGAGTTTTGAAAAAGAGTTTTGTTGTTTTTGTACATGTTTTAATCAGTCATCATAAATGCCATTTTTTTACCTTCCAGAGCCTCTTAAAAATTACATTTATCTTCTTTGTGCTTTGATACTTTTTACAAAGTTCTTCTTTTAATCCCAGTTTTTCATTTATAAATTTCATAAGAAACACAAGAACTCTTTGGCTGGGAAAAGCTCATTCTTCCAAACCAGTCATACCTGTGTGCTCTGCAAACGCAAGTCTGGTGGACAGCTTCCTTTGCTAGTACGGGTTACAGTGATTATGTTTACTGAATGATGATGGGTTTTTAGCCAACAGAATTGCAGCTTTCATAATATTTACCACTTTTAGAGGCCTAGTGAACCAAAGGTTTAGGCTGAATTGTTTTTGTTTTCTAAAATATACATCAGGAAAATATCCCTCAATATGAAGAAATTGTTTGATAGATGTAAATAGAAATCCTTCTAGTTCATCTTGTAAACATTAAGTCTCAGAAGAGTTCAAGGCCATGTGGTACATTGGAAAGAACCCTACATCAGAAATAGGACTGAGCTGTAAAGGCTGGCTCAGTCATAGCTCATTCTAGATTCTTGAGCATGTAATTCATCCTTCCTTGGCCTCTCTTCCTTCATGTGTAGAAATTGAATTGGATCAGACTGTCATTGAGTGTCCATCTGATCTGTCCCTCCCACGCAGCTGTGGCGAACATTGCTTGAGTTGTAATGTTTTTTTTTAACCTTAATTTTCCAATTAGCTATTACTAATTTAATTGGTTTTAAAGGCATTTCCTTTCAATTAACATACAGCTTCCTCAATTTTTTTAGTAATTAGAAGTGTAAAATTCAAATACTCATTTGACTAAAATGTCTTCTGTATTTATCAAATAAGACTTTAAAGCCTAAGTACCTTAAGTATATAATAATATTTATGAGTGAATTTTTGTTAGACAACTAACATCATAAGGGCAGTGTCCATTTTAAAGAGTGCAGTCTTTAAAGTCAGAGCCCTGGGTTTGAATGCCACTATGCTACCAGTTAGCTATGTGATTTTGTTTTATTTAACATCTCTGTGCCCCAGTTTTCTCATCTATAAAATTGTGGTAATACCTACTGTACAGAAATGTTGAGAGATGAAATAAGAATTGTGGATGTAAAGTGCTTAACTCTGCACCTTACATTTTATCTATCTTTAATAAATGTTTTATTTTCCCCTTATTCCCTTCACATACCTATTCATTCTAGCTTTGTACCTATAAAAAATATATAACAGTAATTTTATTGTTCAGGAAATAGAACCATTTGTTGTTTAGATTATATTTAATTGCACCCTTTGTGTTGTCTCCTGTGCCCTTCACCTCCCATCTTAATAGTCCTTCCTGGGAGTATTGAGTAGATGGCATGCCCCCCTCCTCCTGTTGACCCTTCTGTAAAGTGTAATGTACATTTAGGAAGCTTTCTTCAGCTTTTTAATGGAAGTATTGATATGAAAACTGACCATTTCATACTTTTGCAAAAGAGCCTTTAAAAATAGTGGATCTGATTTCCTGATTACTGCTATAATCTAAATCTGTTGATCGGGATTGTTTCTTTTGGTGTACAAGTGTAATTCCCCTATTGTCCATCAGTAATATATAGCTTTTTTGATGTGCAGGAACCTTTTGTGATAGTACTATTTCTTGGACATCTTGTGATAGCAATTGTATTTTTTTTCGCCGTTGTTCAGGGGTGGGGTGGGGCATACATAATATATAGTGATGAAAACCCGCCAGGAATTCAGTAACAGTGTTTTTCTAGCTTTTCTTTATTAATCACAACAGTGTCAAGATAAACTATAAATAATTGTATAATCCACCCAGTAGAAAGAGTTACCTGGCCTATTAAGAGCTGGTGGCACCACATGGCCATAGGAACCCCTGTAGTAGATCTGAAGTCTCCAGGTTCTGGTCATCACTGAACACTGTTAAGTCACAAACCAGGTGGAGCCACTCCCTTACGTTAACTGCAGGAAACAAAAAGCCGCCAAAGTAGTAAGAACGTAACAGTTTTTGATAAATACCACTAAATTCATCATGGGTCATATTAAGAAAAAATTCTTGCTAATGGTGGTCTCAGATTTCTCAGATTTATGCTGAAGGCATTAAATAAATGATCTATAAAGTTCTAAGATGCTTTCCTAATGATAAAAGCATTGCCAGTATAAGAAACAAATCATCTCCTTTCCAGTGCTCTATATTTGTGGGTTTTCAAATTTCTTTTTCATAGTGAAACAACTTCTTCATTTAAAAAAAGTGAAAATTTCAAATCAAATATTCATCGCCTCTACCAGACTTCACATACCTCCTCCCCTGTCCCTTTTCAAAAGTTAACAGCTTGGTGTTTATCCTTTCAGAACTTTTAAAGTAATTTATTTTTGTATAGTCTTGGTTTGTATTTTATGTTTTGCTGGACATATCACTCAACTTGCTTTCTTTTAATACTGTATTTTAGAGCTTCTTTTTTTTGACTGCATAATTCTACATCCTTTTTAAAAATTGATGTATTTTATAGTATGGATATCTATAATTTATTTAGTCATATGCTTTTTGACAGACATTGAGTCTGTTTTCTCTTTTTGGTATTACTAAAAAATGCTGCAGTGAACTTTTTTTGTGTATGTGTCTTTGGCAAAAGTGTATTAAATGTTGGTAGTTACTGCAAAGTTGCCCTCCACCAAGAATCCCCTTTCCAGGCAGACCACATTATAGACAATAGAGTTTTGGGGTTGAAGTAAGTGAAGGGGGTCCCCAGTGCTTCCTTTTGTTCTCTTTATTGATGCTTGAGAAGTTTGGGGGAGATCTAGAGCTGTAAGGAGCCCAGCTTGTAAGAGTGGTCTCTACAGTAGAGCAAGTATATTGAAATGGAGAAAAGTTAATATGAGTAAATGGATAAAAAGCCATAGCCTTTAATAGCCATACATTTTGTACACATAGTTTGTTTAAAATGACTATAAAAACCCTCTTTCAGATTTATAGCATGTGAAGTCTTTAATATGGTTGTATGCATTAGTATGAGAATACTAAATCTATCTGAAGTATATAAATATTAAAGCTGTAGATCAAACCCTTGTGCTATCCTCTGTAGATAATCTATAAATATTAATAATATTCATGAAGTTTTAGTTTTTCTTATAATATGAATTAAGGTGCCATACTGTTATAAATTTATCCATTTTTAAATTTAATTGTAATCTAATCTGGGAGTATCGAATTAT
Source organism: Monodon monoceros (assembly GCF_005190385.1). Taxonomy (NCBI): domain Eukaryota; kingdom Metazoa; phylum Chordata; class Mammalia; order Artiodactyla; family Monodontidae; genus Monodon; species Monodon monoceros. The sequence goes on along the minus strand of NW_021703776.1, from coordinate 100,004,468 downwards.
TATCCTGCAGTTGGTAGAAACATATTTGACAGAATTGTGTGGTTTTATTTGCATAATTTTATTTGATTCTTGTAAAAAAAAAACCCCAAAAACCTTATTTTTAAAATTCCGGTCAATTCTTTATATAAAAGAATTGACAGGCTAGCTCTATAATTATTTATATATTTCTATATTCAATTTTTATATTGTTAAATACTAAGCTTTTCTGTTATTTCTGCCTTCTTATCAAAATGATGACAGAATTATCTGTTCTCATTTTAGAATTTTATAACTAAGTCAGTTGTTCTCATATGTGCTTATCTTTATCTAGGAAGCTTTCTTTGGAAAAGATCTTCTAGATACAACTAGACAAAACAGACTAAGTTTAGATAATCTATCAGAAGATACAGCTCAGCTTTCTTACAAAACAAACGTGAACACAAATTTCTTGGATCCTTCCTTAGATCCACTACTTAGTTCATCCTCAACTCCAGCAAAACCTGGAACTCACGGTATGTGGAATCAGTGACAAACTTTTCTTTATCGCATTACATTCATCTTCCTTTTAATCAAACCTTTGAAATGCTTTAGTTTGGCCTCATATGCATTTTAAAAATTAACTTTATTGAAGTACCAGGTCTATAAGATTTATCAAATAAGTTTATCTGTGTAACAACCACTAAATCAACTCCTGTGAGTGGCGAAGGAAAATGTTTGGTTTACAGTTTGCTGAGGGTAATGTAAGGGAGTGTAATTAGGCCATAGTTGGTGAGTTATAAATATAATAGTCTTCAGCTTAGGTAGATTTTTGTTAATTACATAGCCCCAAGAAATTCAGAAGAGGAAAAGAGTGCTGTAGCTGGGAACTGGCTGTTCCACTGTGATAATAAAGTGAAATATATTTCAGATCAGTTTCTCACTACTGACAGTTTGGGCCAGATAAACCTTTGTTGGAGGAGGGAGGCTGTCCTGATATTTAGCAGCATCTCTGTCCTCATGATGTCATAATGATCAAAAATGTCTCCAGATATTGCCAAATGTCCCTGCAAAACTGTCCCCTGTTGAGACCCACTGCCCTAGCTATAGTGAATATGGGGACTACCTAGAATCAGAGAAGGGTATGAGAGCTTAATGTTTATTAATATTAACGTCAGCAAGGCTCTCAGAGTTTAACTAGTTAGGTATCACAGAGTTTTTCCTCCACTTCTGTATTTTTATCTCGCTTTCAATTAGAAATTTAATGTTCTTCTGACAGGCTTCCTTTTGCCATTGAATTACATTTATTCCTCCTTTAATTTTATAAACTCAATTTGGAAAACAATTTTAAGGCAGCAGCCTTCCACTGAAAGATGACTTTTGATATATTAAGTAGTTACAGCTTCATTAACTTACCACTATCCTGGATGGAAATACAGGCTTTTGTTTTTTATTTTAACTTCTTGAAATAATTAGAAGCAATCTTATCCCCCTGTTATTTGAATGCACCCAGCATGGGAGTAAAGGCCATGCTCTTTGTTTAATGTTAGCAGATCATTTTACTTTAGTTCTGTTGTTTTGAGTACTTACCTGCTCTGATCCGTGTTAATATGTTGTTAAAATAATGCATAGTGAAAGACTTGTCAGCCCTTCAAAGGGTGTCTTACTCTGAAAGATTATCTTATAAAAAGTCTTGACTAGCCATTTAAAGACTTACATAGAAGGAAATTGCCCTTGAGTTTTTATAAGGAAAAGAACTGAGGTTGGAAGGAGACATATTGTGAATGGAAAGACATTGCTGTACACTATTTTTATTCCTGTTTCCTTTATTTGAAGTTGTTTTTTCCACAGAACTCCTGAAGAGAGAATAGTTTAATGATAAAGCCAAAATGTAGAGGACTAGAGTAATATACATTTCAAAACCTAGGTTAAATATAATGTTCTGTGCAGTCAAACCACTCTCTTGCCACTATGATGGGAATTCAAAAGTAGTGGCTTCCTTTTTTAAAATACTTTATTCAATGTAGTCCATTGCGTCAGTTTTAATAATTTGTTGATAAGATACAAAATTTCTTCAGGTAGAGGAGAACTTTTAAAACATGGTCTTTTAAAAAACGCTGGTTGTAATTTGTTTAGTAGAATCCCATTGGTTTAAAACAAACAAGCCCGCAAACCTTAACCCTGGAACAATTATCCCCCAATTTTTTTTTCTTTCAAGTGTACTGTTGTCTAGAGAATACATTATTGAAATAATTTTATTTCTTAAAAACTTCACAAATATTTGGGCGTACAGAATTTAGCTCAATTTGAAAAATTATATTTTTATGTATGTCTGAATTCTGTTTGAGAAGTATACGTTTAATGGGACAAGACTATTTTCATAGAAATATTTGATCTAGAATCTGGAGTATTTTATGTCCTCCCCTCCTCTCCTTTTTTTTTTTAAATTTTTAATTGAAGTATAGTTGATTTACAATGCTGTGCCAATGTCTGCCTTACAGCAGAGTGACTCAGCTGTACACATATATATTTTTTAAATATTCTTTTCCATTATGGGTTATCATAGGATATTGAATATAGTTCTCTGTGCTATACAGTAGGACCTTGTTGTTTATCAATTCTAAATATAAATCCTTTTTTTTTCTTAAGTAAAAATATAGTCCAAATGGATAAAAATATTCAGATATCCCTTAACTTAAATGACTAATAAAGTTTCTAAAGGTAGCCTAAATATTTTCCTGCTTGATTAGGCCAGAAACCCTGGTAGTTCTCCTTGACTCTTCATTATCTCACATTCCATATCTGATACCTCCACAAGTTTGCCTCTGCCTTCAAATGATATCCCAAAGCCAGCCACTCCTAACCTCACCCTCCCACCACAGTCGTGTGGGCTGGTACCGCCTCTCACTTAGACCCGGCCAAGGCCTGCTGACTGATCCATCTCCCCTCTTGCCAACATGCCTTACCCCCTCCTCCACCCCCGTCGGTTCTGTGCCTGGCAACCAGCGTTTCCCTGTAAGATATCAGTCACACCCTCCTCTGGCAACCTTCCAGCAACTTCCCATTATACAGTTGACCCCTGAACAACAGGAGTTTGAACTGCGAGGGTCCACTTATATGAGGATTTTTTCCACTGATACGTACAGGAGTCCTACCATCTCTGGCTGCCTGAATCTGCAGAGGTGGAAATGAGGATATAGGGAGGGCCGACCACAAGTCATATTCGGATTTTTGACTGTGTGGAGGGTCGGTGCCCCTCACCCCCATGTTGTTCAAGGGTCAGCTGTACTTTATACTTCAGAATAAAGCTCAGTCTTCGCCTTGACTTGTAAAACCATCCATAATCTTGCTTAACTGCCTTTTCAGTCTCTTATTACTCTTTCCCTTTATTACCGCAAGCACTGGCCCCTTGTCTTGACAAAACTCTTCCTGCTCTGGTCTTTGCATCTGCTTTTCCCTTTGCCTGAGGTACTCTCTCCATCTTAGGGCATATGCTCCCGTAGCTTGTTTATTAGATTTGTGCTTGGTAACCACCTTTAAAAGGCCTTCCCTGACCACTTTATCTAATATCTAACGGTATTTCCACATCTTATTCTGAATCCTTCTTCCCTTATTGCTTATCTTTATAGCACTTACACTGCTGTCATTTATTTACTGTCAGACTCCCTCTGCGAAAGTAAGCTCTGGAGGCCATGCATTTTGTTTTAGTCACTTCTGTATTCCCAGTGGCTGGACCAGTGCCTGTTAACATAATCCATAGACATAATTCTGTGGGTCCTCAAACACTTTCTTGAATAAATAAGTGAATTAATCAGCGTTAAGGGTAAAGCTGGAAGTAGGCATTTAACTAGATGGTATCTGGTTTATACTTTACAAGGAACTTCTAAACAGTAGGTTTGCCTTTAATATTTTATTTATCTTCTGGAGTGTTTTCCAGATGTCATTTTTAGTGATGCCACTTTCTTAATTTTTTGCTTTGTTTCACTTTTATTGCCTATGGGTTTTATTTTATTGTTAATATACAGTAGTCACAACAACAAAAGTCTTAATTTTTAATGTTTTGTTATTGAAAATGTTGGCGTGCCTTTTCTGTGAAAAATTCCTTACTTTAGAAGTAATAATCTTTTTATGATTCTAGTACTTACCTCAGTATCTGCTGTGTTCTAGATATTTAGTAAATGGTTGAATGCGTGAGTTTTAGAATTTAATGTCTAGGAAAATACTGACACTTTACAAACATACTTACTGCGCTTAGGCACTGCTGATGACCCCTTAGCCGATATTTCCGAAGTCTTAAACACAGATGATGACATTCTTGGAATAATTTCAGAAGACCTTGCAAAATCAGTTGATCATTCAGGTATATATGAGTACTGTTTGCCCAGTGTCTATTTTATGATGTGAGTGAGAGGTATGTGTGTGAAACGAGCTTAGTCTTTTCTCTGAAACTGAAAAAAAATTTTCTTTCTCTTCCTCCCTCCCCTCCTTCCTTCCTCCCCTCCCCTCCCCTCCCCTCCCCGCCCCCTCCCTCCCCTCCCCCCCCTCCCCTCCCCTCCCTCCCCTCCCCCCCCTCCCCTCCTCCCCTCCCCTCCCCTCCCCTCCCCCCCTCCCCTCCCCTCCCTCCCTCCCCCCTCCCCTCCCCTCCCTTGTCAAAGAACTCATCATTTTATTTGATCTGCCTGCTTCCTCTTTAAGGGGAAATAGCAAGTTAGTTAATTCTGTTTCCTGTCTATTGCATCAGATTTAAGGCCTGTTGCCTTAGAGTCCTGCTGTACCTGTTTCTTCTTTTGTTTGCACCGTCCCCCAGCTCCCGTGGTAATCATCCATTTTATTTGGTTTGGGTCTTGTAGGTCTTGATTTATGCACTTTCCAGGTTGAGAGCTCATCTTGTCCATTTGGTAAGAAACTGAGCAATGGATGACGGCTGACTAGAAGTAGTCTTTTTTTTTTTTAAATAGTGATTTCAGCTGAAACAACCTGTAGGTGCATGTGTATTTGTTATAGTGCTAATTTGTCACTAATCCAACTTTGCTTTTCCCTTTGTGCGTGCAGCTAAAGCATGGTACAACTGTACTGTGTTTTGGATGACTTTCTCTGTAGTGTTCTTTTTTTTTTAAATGAATGGTTTTATTCATGTTAGTATGTAATTTATAATATTACCCAAATATTATAGAGTTAGTTCCTATACGAGCAGATAAGTTCCAGATAAGAGCAGATGAAATCTTACCTTTTGATAGCAGTAATATTGAGGAGGGAGCATGATAAAGTAGATAAACCAGTTTGAAATGTGACTATTGCTTAAAAACCAATTTATATGAGATAAAGCATATAATAAACATAATCTGTATATTGTTTTTGACTACAGAATATTTCAAAAATATGATCTGTAGTTGAAATTATTCACAAAAGGATAATTTTTACAAGGCATTAAAAATTTTAGAGCTTGTCATTAATTTGTGTGAAACTTGTTTCACAAACTGCATATGATAAGTTGAACCATACATTTGAAACACTGTCTTCTGAGTTTAAGCAGTTAATTGTATATTAAACATTGTATATTGATTCTTCTTAGAGAGTCCTGTCTTAATAATATGCTGCTTACTTTTTTGTGGAAATTAGCACTTTAGAACCAGATGTGTTCTTTGGTTTCTCAGGGAATGGGTTTGCATTGATTAAACCATAACTTTAAGCAGCACCCAAGTTTATAGATACATTGTGCCTGATTTTTACTGATTGACTCTCCAGATTGATTCAGAATTACGGGCTTCTCATCGCTCTGTGTTCATCATACGGTTGTGCTTTAATGCAGGGAAATAGTGTAGTGCGTTCTGTGTGAGTGTCCAGAGTTCACTTTTTAATACGCATACCTTGCTCCTCAGCTGGAATAGACCTTGGTGCCGGCGTTGATGATCCTTCCTCTTTGCCTCAGCCAAGTGTCAATCAGAGTTCACGACCGTTGAGTGAAGAGCAGCTCGATGGCATCCTCAGCCCTGAACTAGACAAAATGGTCACAGATGGTAAAATATTTGCCCTACATCTAGGCTTTCTAAAAGACATGAGTAAATATGATTTTCAAAGATTTCTGCATGCTTATTTACAATTTAACTTCTCTTCTGATAATTGTATGTCAAATGCTGTTTTGTATCAGTATATTGAAGTGATGGTTGTTAATATTTCCACCTCTTTATTTTATCCTAGGAGCAATTCTTGGGAAGTTATATAAAATACCAGGTATTTGTGTTTTGATTTTTAGTTTATAAGAATGGAATTCCCTGTGCTTTGGCTCTGTAGCCCTTTAATCATACTGTCATTGGAACTGTGTCTCCTAGAGCTTGGAGGAAAGGATGTGGAGGACTTGTTTACCGCCGTGCTCAGTCCTGCAGCCACGCAGCCAGCTTCCGTACCACAGCCTCCGGCACCTCCGCTGCTGCCCGCGCACGCTCAGGGTATGTCGCCTCTCGAAAAGTGTTGTAAGTATGGCTCTGCGGTGTGTGTCCCTCAGGAACCACGCACACAGACTGATGGCAGAAAGCCCTCTTTCGTGCCGATGGAAGAGTACCCAATCTCTGAGTTTCCCTCAGTTACACACCTACCTCCCTGACATCCTCTGGAAATCGGCGATTCTCTTCATGGCCAGAATTCTTCTGCTCACTTGATCTGCGGTGCCACTATTAACAGTGCCTGCCTTCTTCCCGTCCCCCAGTCCTAGTCCCAGCTCACTTTTACTCAGTCCTTCCTGCAAAGATGTTTGGAGAACTGCTCCCCCCTCACCTGGCTGCCTTAGACTCATCTATGTGGCCTCAGTCTCACTGTCATTTCCTCAGTGGTTGGCAAATCACCACCTCCACACCTCCCCCATGCTTTTCATTGGTAGCATGTGGTACAGATATAAATGACTGTTTGGGTAATTATGGTTTTCCCTTTAGATTGTGAGCTCCTTGAAGGCTTGGGTCACATCTGTCTTCACCACTGTATACCTTGCCACAGAGTATGTCCTTAGTACATACTTTCAGAGTAAATCAGTGGCCTTTCTACCACTGTCGACTATGAAATTCCTAATTCTGTGGAAATTTGCCTATTTTGTTTAATCCACTTTCTTCTGCCTATTTGCAACTACTTGCAGAACAAGTTTAAGGCTTTCCTTTCTCCCTCTGCCTGGACAGCTAAAATCTGATAGGCTAGAATTAAAATTTGTGGGAGTAGGTAGGTAAGGTGGTAGTGCTGCCGGTCTGGGAATCTCCTATAGAAGGGAGATGGTGGTGTGTGTATTCTTGATGATTTGAATAATGGGTCAGTTCTCTATATCCTGTTGTCACTGCTTCATGATTATATACTGAATTGAATAATTTGTAATGATACTTTTATAAGCTCATACACTGTTTTTGTGTAAGTGCTGAAATGTACAAATAATTTAATGTTATCTTTACTACCAATTTTGTGTATACATGAAAAATTCTATAATGCACATAATTGAAATGTTTTAGTTTCTTCCAGTTTAGCCTCTAAACATAAATTTACCTTGATTTTTGCTAGACTAAACATGTGATTTACATTTGGATAAAACAGACATCATAAGTGCTTCTTGCCTTAATTGTTCCCATATGCTGTCTTAATGATTAAGAACTCTTCAATATTTCTCTTCTCAACATATAAAAAAAACTACCTCCATGTTTTCTGAAACTAAAAGTATGTATTTCAGGAATCAAATCATTTAAAGATGTATTCCTTTATAAAAGGTTTTATGATCATTGTTTAAATCATTTCACTGTGCAGTCTCATTTTTAATAAGGTTTTGAAGGTTGGGGGCAGTTGATTTATTTTGTTTTACCCAAAATGTGTTTATTGGGATGGTTTCCCGTTCATCTTGATTCCGGCGGCTTTTAGCGCTGCTTCCGTCTGGAGGAGCATCCTTCTGTAAGCCTTGCTTTTCCTCCTGTAGGCTGGCAGAGGGCAGTAGAGCAGCCAACACACAAAACTACTGTCTGTGCATGGCTAAAGACGGTGGTGATTTTATAGCATCCTGGGCATTTCACATCCATGAAATAGGAATTGGGGCTCTGCACCAGGCGCTTCTTCTTGTGTTTCCTCTTCTCTTCTGGAGAGGGATGAAGGAGATCCTTTGCGAGAGGAATGTTCTCGTGGGGAGGTCATCACCGTCGGAAAGGTGGGGTTGATCTTTTTTTCTGCGTAGGAGTCGCTAAGATTTCAGCATTCATGTTTGAAAGAATAATAATTTAAGGATAAAGCATGATCAGGTCACATGCAGGGAGACCACACAGATATTCAAGAATGGCAGCTCTAACATTTTCCAGGGCAAAGGAAGAGAGGTAAGTGGTCAGTGTTTAAGAAGGCAGAACAAAAAGTATGCATGGGACTGAATTGTGTCTACACAGCTAGGCATTGGCAGTTGGCCTTTTTTTCTCCAGGTTTCTGAGAGGCACTGGAGACCTCACACCAGTGAATGACCTGATGAGTTACACATTTTGGCAGAGTAGCTCTGATGTCAGTATTGGAAATGGATTTGACACAAGAAGAGTTGTACTAATGAGTTTATTGCAGTTGGGACTGAGTTAGAATTTGGGCTCCATTTAAATATATCTGCAGTGCTAATTGAAAGGAGGAAATGGATTTGAGAGACAGTGATGTTAGAATAAGTAGGATAGTGCTACCAAATGGACGTAAGATGTGAGAAAAAAGGAAATAAATTGAACTAGACTATATATAAGCCAGGCTTGCCTAGAGGATAACCAGTCATGCTGTAAACTGGAAACATGGAACAAAGAAGCGTGCACGCACGCGTGTGTGCATGTGTGTGTGTTGTAGGGGAACAAAGAAGCACGCGTGTGTGTGTGTGTGTGTGTTGTAGGGGGAACAAAGAAGCGCGCGCGTGTGTGTGTGTGTCTGTGTTGTAGGGGGAGGGTAGTGGAGATGTAATGGATTTAGTTGTAGGCCATTTTTAATTAGAAATGGGACATACACATTGTTCTTACAGGCAGTTGCAGTTGTTCAAGGCTGTAGATGAAAATTTAGGAATTGTCTGTTTAGTGGTTGGAAGGGTGAGGTTTCTTAAGAATATACTGCCAGTAGAGGACAGAATCTTGAAGAACTCTTTTTAATTAAATAATGAGTTACATGCTTAAGTCAACTGATTTATATTAGGTATGCAGTTATACACTCCTTTCCCCTTTTGAAGCATTAGGTGGAAGTGAAAAAAGCTGAGAGATGGAGACACTGAGTGAGAGGTATAGGATCTTCGCAGTGGCGGTCATTAGGCTGTAGGGTCCGCTGGGATGAAAGGCATTGTTTCTCTGGATGGTGAGGTTGCTGTGATCTTCAGTGGAACAACTTAGTAGGAGCGATGAGGAGGGCAGAGTGTGATGTGTTGACACTTTTACAGAAGGTCAGAAAGCGGAGAAGGGAAATTTCAAGAAGATTGAGACAGTAACTTGAAATCACTTTAGGTGAAAGTTCCATGAAGTGACTTTGCAATTCTTACCATGGTTTATGCCTTGAAAAAGATACTAGTGTGACCAGGTATGGTAGACTTGAGAGAATGGGAAAAAGACCACCTCCTAGTTAAAATAATAACAAAGGGAAAATGCTTTGCATCTATTTATGTGTACTTAAGTTATTCAATTTCTCTGGGTCTTTTTGCATAAATGGAGCTACACGTAATAACCCATTTCATGGCCTGGTTGTGAGGACCAAAGAGTTAATTAACACATGTAAAGGTTTTGGAACAGTGCCAGGCATATACTAAATTGCTAATGAGTAATAGCTATTGTTACTATGTAAGGTTTCAGTATAGTCGTATTGCAGGTACAGTAGTCAGTGCTGATAGCTCCAGGATAGATCACATTCTCGCTACCAGGAAGGGAGCTTTTCTTTATCCTAACTACATGGAAGGCATTTAATATTTTTCAATAAAATATCATATTCCTTAGTGGAACCTACTTTTCTCTAAAGTTAAAAAATAGAAGTAGCATTCTACTTGGAATAAGTGCAGAAATCTTGCTTCTTAATCCGATCCTTGGAGTGAACTTAAGTGTCCTGAGACACTTGTTGTGGAGTCCAGATCCAGTGGGCCCAGCTCTGCCGTTCTGCAGGAGAAGCCCTAACCTGGAAGTCAGATGGTTCCAGGACCACCGTCCTTGAGACAAAGCCTGAAAAGCTGCAGGCAGTCAGCCCCAGTGTCCTCAGACGAGCTTGAGGGTCGTAACGGAGGGTCTGGTTTGGCTGAAAGGACATTATGTAGTGTAGAACATTACGTGGGCAGGACACTTCTCTTCGTTATTTTTTCTAATAGCTTGGCAAGTGATCGGGTTAGGAGTTCTGTGTCACTGTACCAGGTGTGCCCAGTATTAACCAACTTTGTAACTGATTTTCATTTGTATAATTAACTGGTGATGTGGATGTGGATCTCCTAGTGTTGTTCTGAGTGTTACGACGTAAGTAGAGGCCGTGTATTTATTATGTCTTTAAATTGGAAGGGTTTTCTCCCCACCTTCCAGTTTTATTGAGATATAGTTGACATACAGCACTGCATAGTTTAGGGTGTACAGCATAGTGATTTGACATACGTCGTGAAATGATTACCACTGTAAGTTTATGGAAGGGGTTTTTGAACATACACCAAAAAAAGGTGGGTTTTTTGTTTGTTTGTTTGTTTGCTGGAAAACTGGTTAAGGACAGTTGGCTTATTTCCAAATAGTTTAGGAAAATAGATGATCGCAATAGGGGTTGGAGTTATATGCTTGTGGAGAGTTTGGAGAAACACAAGATGGTCTTATTATGGTTTGCCTAATGTCTAATTAGAAAGAAGATGTGAAGGTACTGGAATGAGAATTAAAATACATTTGGGGGCTGAAACTGCAGGTAATGAAAATTAGGTCAAAAACAGAAATTATTTATTTTTACAGTAGTCATCCCGTTTATAATGGTAGATGAAATATTGCTTGTTGTTCCAAACTACTTTAGAGAAAGTGTCAATTTGAGAGTAATAGGTGTTTTTTTCATATAAGGGACATCTGTTTGTAAATTTTGAGTGAAGAAGAATGTTTGATACAACTCACTAGCATTTGTTGAGATTGATTCTTTTTTTATTTATTTTTATTTTTTTTATTTTTTTGCGGTACGTGGGCCTCTCACTGCTGTGGCCTCTCCCGTTGCGGAGCACAGGCTCCGGACGCACAGGCTCGGCGACCATGGCTTACGGGCCCAGCCGCTCCGCGGCATGTGAGATCTTCCCGGATCGGGGCACGAACCCGCGTCCCCTACATCGGCAGGCGGACTCCCAACCACTGTGCCACCAGAGAAGCCCTGATTCTTTTTTTAGAGCTCATATGTACTGCATACTTACTGCATAGCAGGCACTGTGCTGAAAACTGCACATACAGTATGCCAGTTACATTGTAGAATACCTTCATTTTATAGAAACAGTGATTGATTCTGCTTATAACAAGTAGCAGAATTAAGATTCAAGCTCAGGGCTGTCAGACTCCAAAACACATGCTACTTCCATTATACCATAATGAAGTAAACAGAATTATAGAGTCCATATTTCAAAATTTTATAACCTAGTCACTCTTTAGGCGATATTTTACAGTATAATATTGGGGGGAAAATCCTACTTTTAAGTAGTGTTACGAATTTTTATTTAAAAATATTTCAATTATTTTTTAATAATATGCAGAAATTGCTGCTTTCTTCTTTTAAGATGTTTTTTCACGGATGCCACTCGTGAATGGCCTTATCGGACCCAGTCCTCATCTCGCACATAATTCTTTGCCTCCTGGAAGTGGACTGGGAACCTTCCCTGCTGTAGCACAGCCCCCCTACACTGATGCCAGGTATTTAAAAGCCTCCACTTTCTACGGAAGCGTAAATCTTTTTTGTGATGTGAATGGTTATTGGTCTGCGTGATGGTGCACAGTGTCAGTGTGTTGCACTCATTGTGATCTTTGTGAAAAATCATCATACATTTTAGCTATTTTGTAATAATAGGTTTAATGAAATTGTACTTGACCATAGTACTTAGAAAGTTATTTTATGTTTATGAAGTAAAGTTGTTTATTATTTGCCAGGGATAAAAATCCAGCATTTAATCCAATGGCAAGTGACCCTAACGGCTCTTGGACATCATCAGCTCCCACTATGGAAGGAGAAAATGATACAATGTCGAATGCCCAGAGAAGTACACTCAAGTGGGAGAAAGAGGAGGCCCTGGGGGAAATGGCAACAGTAGCACCAGTTCTCTACACAAATATTAATTTCCCCAACCTAAAGGAAGAATTCCCAGGTAAGTCATGGATACACCACTGCTTTACATGTGACCAGCTTTCCCACACGTCACAGGCTTTTTTGGTTCTTGTCTCACTAAAGCAGAGAGCCTGTGTATCACCATTAATTTTTATCTAGTGTGACTCTGCACAATGTGAAGATTCCCTAGATATCTAGAAACATCTTGCATTTTCTTAGTCCTAAGCCCTGTACCGATTTGCATATTTCCCAGAAGTTAATTTCAATTAATGAAGTGATTCCAGCTCCTAGCAGTCTTTTTAAATACATGGAAGTCAGTGTTGTGCTATGTGTAATTGTACAAGAAAATTCCTAGAATAAAAAGCTTATCATTTAATCAGAAGTATTAAATTAGGCTAAATCAGACTCCATTCTAAGTATTGTTCACGTTGAAACTGACTCAGGATTATTTCCCCTTCTTCCCAACTGTCTAGCCCATTTGAAAAAAGCAGATGGTACAGTGGTACCATTTTTGAAAATTCTCATTAGCAAGAGGATGAAACATTTGGATTAATGTCACTTACAGAATATTTGTAAGCAAATGCTCATTTAGTATCTTGAGTTCATGTTGCAAGACAAACTAGGATTTGAAAAGGTCACTTAAGCTTTGTCTTGCAGTAGTTTCCCAGCTGTCATATAGCTCTTTTAAATTACTAGAGGAGTACTTAAAGGTGGATTTTTTGTGGATGACCCCTGTCTTTTTAGGTTTGGCCTTTTTGGTTTGGCCACCTTGTAGTACTTTATTTATTATTCATAGAAGTAAATGCTACCTTATCTAACAAGAAAAGTCAGTGGTTTAATGCAGGGCTGTCTGTTAAAGCAGTATACACATTCTTCAAGGGTTTTTTTTGTTTGTTTGTTTTTTTTAACCGCACTTTTATTTGCTGCTTAGAGATGAGTATATCTGGTTCTATTAAGTCACTTAGTGTCAGTGTAAAAATTGTCCTTAGATTGGAGCTGTAGGTTTCCTTTTTTTTAAAGTAATTTTCTTTAATAGATGTACTGTGTGATTCTAGAACCTCATGAAATACCATGTTAAGGCTGTTGGTCTGCAGCTGATTTCCATTTTCAGTGGCTGTTTCGAAGCTTTCTGTTTATAAATATGGACAAAAGCATTTCTACATTTATTGCTAACTGTTGATCTCACCCACATTTCATTTTGTGTACTGTCCTGACACTGAGTTTCATAGAAGTGGCTTGAAATCATTGCTTCCCTATCTTTGTTGTGCACAAGTGCTGATGAGATGCTTATTTTTAATAATGATTACTTCCTTTTGGTCAACTTGATAGAATTCTCTTGAGTACAGATGTTTTCCAAAACTTTTAGCTTTGGTCCTGGTAGCATCTTACATGGTTGAGGGAATTTATTATGTTTGGCTTAACTTTATCTTGGCTGCTTAGAACTTTGATTTAAAAACTTCCCAACTCCACAGGTGAGATTGTTAATGAGGCAGCACTCCATTCAGAAATATGTTTGGTCTGCTGTGTGCCAGGAACTTTATACTATACAAAGAACTAAATACAGGACTATCATTTATGAAAATATGGGCAGAATAAGTTTAACTGTTAGCAGTTTATCAACCTTTTGATTAAGATGCATCATTACCGTGGTTCTGTGAATGTGTCTACTGTGTTCTTTTGTTGCAGACTGGACTACTAGAGTGAAGCAAATTGCCAAGCTGTGGAGAAAAGCAAGCTCACAGGAAAGAGCACCATACGTGGTATTTAAAAAAACTCACATGTATCATGCCTTCAGACACAATACGTGAATCTTATTATTATCGTCTTAGGTTCATAAAAAGATTTCCCATTCCAAAAAACATATGTTAAATACTTGTACAACTAATAAACAGCTTTGTTTTATAGTGTTTTCCTAACTCATGATGTCTTAATATAGAGGGTGACATTTTCATAAGCTGGTTAATAGAACCAGTATGTTGAAGATTGAAATCACTCGTCCTAGGAGCGTGTTTAACTCATTTCACTTTTAAATTGTTTTATCTCTTCGAAAGAGTACTACATTTTGCAGCCACATTAATGTGCCTCAGTTTCTTCCACAATAAGCTCTTTTTGTATTAGGTTTAGTAGAGAATTTTGAAAGAGGTATACCTGGACACCTTTAAGGAGCTTTTGAAACATGGACTTGGCCAGGAATTATTAGGGTATTTTATAAGATTCACAGTTCAGATAGTGACTTATTTTCTCCCAAAGAGCCAAATTAAGATTGTCAACTGGATCCAAATCCTTGCTTTCATTTGAAAGCATATAATATCTGCATTACCGTTTTGAAAAATACATGCACTTATTTTCTACTTTGATCTTCAGCAGACATACTGTCAGTGATAATGACTGCTTGGATCAAGCAGAAAATTTTGGTGGGGGGATGTGTTGATGATGCTTTGCTTTGTTTTACCTTGACTGGCAGAGGTAATGGCAGGATATTTTTAATCTTTCTCAATGATTTTTCTTTTTTTAACGTTAAGCTTCAGGTTCCAGATTTTAGATTTGGAGGATTGATTTGGTATTTTCCTTTTCTCTAAATTGAGAGAGATATTAATCGTTCCATTTTTGAAGAGTCTGTTACAAAAATTAGGATTGAAAATATTAGATTACACCTAGGTTCTCTAGACTGGTTCAAATAGAGAGATGGAAATATGTCTTCAGTTGAAACATGCCTTATAAAAGGGAAAAGTGGGGTAGTGTCGAGATCTTTTCACACAAGAGGCTGTAAGTTCTCAAGATTAATATTTCAACTGTTTTCAACTATTTAACCCAACTTTTTCTTGCTTTTGTATGATAAAATTTGCCATAGTTTTATTTAATTTTAACACATACTGGGAGATAATTTTCTTCTCCTTTTTTCAAAGCAAAAAGCCAGAGATAACAGAGCTGCTTTACGCATTAATAAAGTACAGATGTCAAATGATTCCATGAAAAGGCAGCAACAGCAAGATAGCATCGATCCCAGCTCTCGTATTGATTCAGATCTTTTTAAAGATCCACTAAAGCAAAGAGAATCGGAACATGAACAGGAATGGAAATTCAGACAGGTGTGTGTTTCTGTTTCTTTAAGAATTGGCTTTTTAGGACTTCCCTAGTGGTGCAGTGGTTAAGAATCCGCCTGCCAATGCAGGGGACATGGGTTCGAGCCCTGGCCCAGGAAGATTCCACATACCATGGAGCATCTAAGCCCATGTGCCACAACTACTGAGACTGCGCTCTAAAGCCCGCGAGCCACAGCTACTGAGCCCGCCTGCTTAGAGCCCGTGCTCCACAACAAGAGAAGCCACCGCGATGAGAAGCCCGCGCACTGCAATGAAGAGTAGCCCCCGCTCGCCGCAACCAGAGAAAGCCCGCCCAGCAACGAAGACCCAACACGGCCAAAAATAAAAAGATAAATTAATTAATTAATTTAAAAAAAAGAATTTGCTTTTTAAAATTGAATTTTTGCTTTTTGAGAAAAGAGCTGTTTATGATATCGTTTCAGCTATAGTTCTTACTACAATATAAAAATTTGATTTAAAATAGACTTTCCTTTCTCAGTAAAATATATTTAAGTTGATTTGGGGAAGTTTTAGTAAATATTATAAACGATATGCTGCCGTAGACATTCGGTATACTGCGATGAATAATCGTCTCTCCTCTTGAGGAATTTACAATAGGGGAGCAATCTGGAAACTGACGACATCAAACGAATAAACTTTCTGTTGCTGTTCCCCCCTGCCCCGGGACAGCTATATTCTTCCTTAGCCGTATGATTGTTTTTTCTTTCCTATTCCAACAGCAAATGCGGCAGAAAAGTAAGCAGCAGGCTAAGATTGAAGCCACCCAGAAGCTGGAGCAGGTGAAGAACGAGCAGCAACAGCAGCAGCAGCAGCAGCAGCAGCAGCAGCAGCAGCAGCAGCAGCA
>NW_021703776.1:99955515-99988297 GCF_005190385.1 Monodon monoceros | reverse complement strand
CAGCAGCAGCAGCAGCAGCAGCAGCAGCAGCAGCAGCAGCAGCAGCAGCAGCTGGGCCCTCAGCCTCTTCTGGGGCAGTCTGTCTCGGACACTCCGAGTGGCGGGATCCAGAGCCCCCTGACCCCGCAGCCTGGCAACGGAAGTACGTCTCCTGCACAGCCCTTCCATAAAGACCTGTTGGCAAAGCAGCTGCCCGGCACCCCCACTTCCGCGCCATCAGATGACGTGTTTGTAAAACCGCAAGCTCCACCCCCTCCTCCGGCGCCGTCCCGGATCTCCATCCCGGAGAGTCTGTCACAGGCTCAGGCTTCTCAGCCGCCTTCCCCACAGATGTTTTCCCCTGGATCTTCTAACTCCCGGCCGCCATCTCCAGCGGATCCTTATGCGAAAATGGTTGGTACCCCAAGACCACCTCCTGGGAGCCATGGTTTTTCCAGAAGAAATTCTGCACTGGTGGAAAACTGTGCACCTTTACTGTCCGTATCTAGGCCCACTCAGATGAGCGAGACAACAGCAAGTAGGCCATCCCCAGTCAGAGATTTATGTTCTTCCTCCACAGCAAGTAGTGACCCCTATGCAAAGCCTCCAGACACACCTAGGCCTGTGATGACAGATCCATTTCCCAAACCCTTAGGCCTACCCCGGTCTCCTGTAGTTTCGGAACAAACTGCAAAAGGTCCTCTAGCGTCTGGAACCAATGACCACTTTACTAAACCATCTCCTAGGGCAGATGCGTTTCAAAGACAACGGATACCTGATCCATATGCTCGACCCTTGTTGACACCTGCACCTCTTGATAGTGGTCCCGGACCTTTTAAAGCTCCAATGCAGCCGCCCCCATCCTCCCAGGACCCTTATGGATCAGTGTCACAGGCACCGAGGCGATTGTCTGTTGACCCTTATGAAAGGCCTGCTTTGACACCACGACCTGTAGATAACTTTTCTCATAACCAGTCAAGTGATCCATATAGCCAGCCTCCCGTCACCCCACATCCAGCGATGAACGAATCTTTTGCTCATCCTTCAAGGGCTTTTCCCCAGCCTGGAACCATATCAAGGCCAACATCTCAGGACCCATATTCCCAACCTCCAGGAACTCCACGTCCTATTGTAGATTCCTATTCCCAGCCCCCAGGAACATCTCGCTCCAATCCAGACCCCTATTCTCAACCTCCTGGAACTCCCCGGCCCACCACCATCGGTCCGTATAGTCAGCAGCCACCAGCCCCAAGGCCGTCTGCACAAGCAGACTTATTTGTTACATCTGCAGCTAATCAGAGACGTTCTGACCCACGTGCTCACCCTCCTGGAACACCGAGACCTGGGATTTCTGTTCCTTACTCTCAACCACCAGCAATACCGAGGCCAAGGATTTCAGAGGGTTTTACTAGGTCCTCAATGACAAGACCAGTCCTCATGCCAAATCAGGATCCTTTCCTGCAGGCAGCACAAAATCGAGGAGGAGCCTTACCTGGCCCTTTGGTAAGGCCACCTGATGCGTGTTCCCAAACACCCAGGCCACCTGGACCTGGTCTTTCAGACACTTTTAGCCGTGTCTCCCCATCTGCCCCTCGTGACCCCTATGATCAGACTCCCATGACTCCGAGATCTCAGTCTGACTCTTTCGGAACAAGTCAGGTTGCCCATGATGTCGCTGATCAGCCACGGCCTAGATCAGAGGGGAGCTTCAGTGCACCTTCCAACTCACCCATGAATTCTCAAGGCCAGCAGTTCTCTGGTGTGTCCCAGCTTCCCGGACCTGTACCGACCTCAGGAGTCACCGATACACAGAGCACTGTAAACATGTCTCAAGCAGATACAGAGAAATTGAGACAGGTAAACAGGTTGAATGTTCTCAGATGTTTTAAATGTATTATTTGAGAATGCTATTCATTTTATCAAATTGAGTAATTTATGTACAGCTGTTAAAGTCAGTCTTTTCTGTAGAATTGGTCATACTGCGAAGAAGAAAAATGAAATTGATAAAATCAACACTGATGAATTGGGCTTATTCTTTTATCTAATTTCAGTTTTCATGAGTTGGTAGGGGAATTCTTAAATATGAAAGGTTCAGTTTTGTGATAGTTGTATGGCAAGGAAAAGGACCCAAATCATCACTTTATTTTTTATAACCGATTGAATATTTAAGTGTAGCTAGTGTCTTACCGAACTTTGAAATATTACGGTATTTTAAACATTACCATAGTCAAGTATCCGAAGCATTGAGACTTAAAAAGCTATTACTTTTTTAAAAGTCCCGGTCATTTTTTGTTTCTTTCTGTTCAGCGACAGAAGTTACGTGAAATCATCCTCCAGCAGCAACAGCAGAAGAAGCTGGCAGGTCGACAGGAGAAAGGGTCACAGGCCCCAGGAGCAGTGCCTCATCCGGGGCCCCTGCAGCACTGGCAGCCGGAGAGTGCCAGCCAGGCTTTTACTAGGCCTCCCCCGCCCTATCCTGGGAGCATCGGGTCCTCCATTGGCCCTCCTCTAGGACCTAGATATGCTGCTTTCCCAAAAGACCCGCGTGCACCCTGTACTCCTGATGTTACTGGTATGGGGATGAGACCTCATGGATTTAGGTAATGTGTTTAGTTTCATGACAGATTTAAATAGCTAATAGAAGGGAATATGCACGACTGAAATTATTTTGTTTGGGACCATTTTTTAATTGTAGTATAGTTAATTTACAATGTTGTGTTAGTTTCACGTGTACGGCAAACGGATTCAGTGTCATATATATATGTGTGTGTATATATATATATATGTATATATATACGTATGTATATATATTCTTTGAAATTATTCTTAATCAAGAAGTTTATGCTGTTTTTTACTTTTTGATCCCTTTGAGATATGATCAACATTATTTTTCACTAATGAGAGGTCGTGGGTTTTTCTTTAAACCCCTCAGTACTCAACAGAGTGTAAAAGCACTCCCTTTGTTATTAAATATTGACTGTACTAGCCTTACGTCACAGCCACAGCGATGTAGTTTATCCTACCAGTCAAACCTTTAAAATGTAACTGCCATATTCCTTCAAAGTCTCCTGTGATGTGATGAGTGAGAATTATTCTCTCCTTAGATTTTTAATTTTAATTTACATGGTAAATATTTGTGGAAATTTCGAAATTGAAAGGATGTTTTCCTGTAGGAATTTTTTGTGATGAGTGGTTTCCATCTTTGAAGTGGCTAGTAGAACAATCAAAGCCAAATGTAGGCCTGAGTTATAATAAGGTATTATATTATAACATAATAATGTTTCCTTAACATATGCTTTTCATTTTATAAGGTATAGTTTTTAGTCTAATACCTACCTCCAGGTTAAAGGCTTACCCTTGTTTTCCTTTTCTCTTTCTCCTTTTGCCTGTTGCTATTTTTTTTTGTTTTGTTTTGGTTTTTTTTTTGGAAAAAATTACTTTACAATTTTATTATTGTAAGCAAATTAAATTCCAAAGGAAATACTTTTAGAAACAAAAAGGTTGGAATTTTGGAGTCAGTCTTCAGATTTTTTGTGGTAATCCTGGTAGGATTTTTAAAGATTGTCAGACACACCCAGTCTGCTATCCTTTTTTTCTTTCTTTGTTTCTGCTTTATAACAAAGTGAATCAGTTATACATATACATCTGTTCCCATATCTCTTCCCTCTTGCGTCTCCCTCCCTCCCACCCTCCCTATGCCACCCCTCCAGGCGGTCACAGAGCACCGAACTGATCTCCCTGTGCTATGCGGCTGCTTCCCACTAGCTATCTACCTTACGTTTGGTAGTGCATATATGTCCATGCCACTCTCTCGCTTTGTCACAGCTTACCCTTCCCCCTCCCCATATCCTCAAGTCCATTCTCTAGTAGGTCTGTGTCTTTATTCCTGTCTTACCCCTGGGTTCTTCATGACTTTTTTTTTTTCTTAAATTCCATACATATGTGTTAGCATATGGTATTTGTCTTTCTCTTTCTGACTGACTTCACTCTGTATGACAGACTCTAGGTCTATCCACCTCATTACAGTTAGATCAATTTCATTTTTTTTATGGCTGAGTAATGTTCCATTGTATATATGTGCCACATCTTCTTTATCCATTCATCCGATGGTGGACACTTAGCTTGCTTCCATGTCCTGGCTACTGTAAATAGAGCTGCAATGAACATTTGGTACACGACTTTTTTTGAATTATGGTTTTCTCAGGGTATATGCCCAGCAGTGGGATTACTGGGTCATATGGTAGTTCTATTTTTAGTTTTTTAAGGAACCTCCATACTGTTCTCCATAGTGGCTGTACCAATTCACATTCCCACCAGCAGTGCAGGAATGTTCCCTTTTCTCCACACCCTCTCCAGCATTTATTGTTTCTAGATTTTTTGGTGATGGCCATTCTGATTGGTGTGAGATGATATCTCATTGTAGTTTTGATTTGCATTTCCCTAATGATTAATGATGTTGAGCATCCTTTCATGTGTGTGTTGGCAGTCTGTATATCTTCTTTGGAGAAATGTCTATTTAGGTCTTCTGCCCATTTCTGGATTGGGTTGTTTGTATTTTTGTTATTGAGCTGCATGAGCTGCTTATAAATTTTGGAGATTAATCCTTTGTCAGTTGCTTCATTTGCAAATATTTTCCCCCATTCTGAGGGTTGTCTTTTGGTCTTGTTTATGGTTTCCTTTGCTGTGCAAAAAAAAAAAAAAAAAAAGTTTCATTAGGTCTCATTTGTTTATTTTTGTTTTTATTTCCATTTCTCTAGGAGGAGGGTCAAAAAGGATCTTGCTGTGATTTATGTCATAGAGTGTTCTGCCTATGTTTTCCTCTAAGAGTTTGATAGTTTCTGGCCTTACATTTATGTCTTTAATCCATTTTGAGCTTATTTTTGTGTATGGTGTTAGGTTGTGATCTAATCTCATACTTCTACATGTACCAGTCCAGTTTTCCCAGCACCACTTATTGAAGAGGCTGTCCTTTCTCCACTGTACATTCCTACCTCCTTTATCAAAGATAAGGTGACCATATGTGCGTGGGTTCATCCCTGTGCTTTCTATCCTGTTCCATTGATCTATCTTTCTGTTTTTGTGCCAGTACCATACTGTCTTGATTACTGTAGCTTTGTAGTATAGTCTAAAGTCAGGGAGCCTGATTCCTCCAGCTCCGTGTTTCGTTCTCAAGATTGCTTTGGCTATTCGGGGTCTTTTGTGTTTCCATACAAATTGTGAAATTTTTTGTTCTAGTTCTGTGAAAAATGCCAGTGGTAGTTTGATAGGGATTGCATTGAATCTGTAGATTGCTTTGGGTAGTAGAGTCATTTTCACAATGTTGATTCTTCCAATCCAAGAACATGGTATATCTCACCATCTATTTGTATCATTTTTAATTTCTTTCATCAGTGTCTTATAATTTTATGCATACAGGTCTTTTGTCTCCTTAGGTAGGTTTATTCCTAGGTACTTTATTCTTTTTGTTGCAGTGGTAAATGGGAGTGTTTTCTTGATTTCACTTTCAGATTTTTCATCATTAGTGTATAGGAATGCAAGAGATTTCTGTGCATTAATTTTGTATCCTGCAACTTTACCAGATTCATTGATTAGCTCTAGTAGTTTTCTGGTAGCATCTTTAGGATCCTCTGTGTATAGTATCATGTCATCTACAAACAGTGACAGCTTTATTTCTTCTTTTCTGATTTGGATTCCTTTTATTTCCTTTTCTTCTCTGATTGCTGTAGCTAAAACTTCCAAAACTATGTTGAATAAGAGTGGTGGGAGTGGACAACCTTGTCTTGTTCCTCATCTTAGTGGAAATGCTTTCAGTTTTTCACCATTGAGGACGATGTTGGCTGTGGGTTTGTCATATATGGCCTTTATTATGTTGAAGAAAGTTCCCTCTATGCCTACTTTCTGGAGGGTTTTTATCATAAATGGGTGTTGAATTTTGTTGAAAGCTTTCTCTGCATCTATTGAGATGATCATATGGTTTTTCTTCTTCAGTTTGTTAATATGGTGTATCACGTTGATTAGCGTATATTGAAGAATCCTTGCATTCCTGGGATAAACCCCACTTGATCATGGTGTATGATCCTTTTAATGTGCTGGTGGATTCTGTTTGCTAGTATTTTGTTGAGGATTTTTGCATCTATGTTCATCAGTGATATTGGCCTGTAGTTTTCTTCCTTTGTGACATCTTTGTCTGATTTTGGTATCAAGGTGATGATGGCCTCGTAGAATGAGTTTGGGAGTGTTCCTCCCTCTGCTATGTTTTGGAAGAGTTTGGGAAGGATAGGTGTTAGCTCTTCTCTAAATGTTTGATAGAATTTGCCTGTGAAGCCATCTGGTCCTGGGCTTTTGTTTGTTGGAAGATTTTTAATCAGAGTTTCAATTTCAGTGCTTGTGATTGGTCTGCTCATATTTTCTATTTCTTCCTGATTCAGTCTTGGCAGGTTGTGCATTTCTAAGAATTTGTCCATTTCTTCCAGGTTGTCCATTTTATTGGCATAGAGTTGCTTGTAGTAATCTCTCATGATCTTTTGTATTTCTGCAGTGTCAGTTGTTACTTCTCCTTTTTCATTTCTAATTCTATTGATTTGAGTCTTCTCCCTTTTTTTCTTGATGAGTCTGGCTAATGGTTTATCAATTTTGTTTATCTTCTCAAAGAATCAGCTTTTAGTTTTATTGATCTTTGCTATATTTCCTTCATTTCTTTTTCATTTATTTCTGAGCTGATCTTTATGATTTCTTTCCTTCTGCTAACTTTGGGGTTTTTTTGTTCTTCCTTCTCTAATTGCTTTAGGTGCAAGTTTAGGTTGTTTATTCGAGATGTTTCCTGTTTCTTAAGGTGGGCTTGTATTGCTATAAACTTCCCTCTTAGAACTGTTTTTGCTGCATCCCATAGGTTTTGTTTTGGGTCGTCGTGTCTCCATTGTCATTTGTTTCTAGGTATTTTTTAATTTCCTCTTTGATTTCTTCAGTGATCACTTCATTATTAAGCAGTGTATTGTTCAGCCTCCATGTGTTTGTATTGTTGGCAGATCTTTTCCTGAATTGACACCTAGTCTCATGGCGTTGTGGTCGGAAAAGATACTTGATACAATTTCAGTTTTCTTAAATTTACTAAGACTTGATCTGTGACCCAAGATATGATCTATCCTGGAGAATGTTCCATGAGCACTTGAGAAGAAAGTGTATTCTGTTGTTTTTGGATGGAGTGTCCTATAAATATCAATTAAGTCCATCTTGTTTAATGTATCATTTAAAGCTTGTGTTTCCTTATTTATTTTCATTTTGGATGATCTGTCCATTGGTGAAAGTGGGGTGTTAAAGTCCCCTACTATGAATGTGTTACTGTCGATTTCCCCTTTTATGGCTGTTAGTATTTGCCTTATGTATTGAGGTGCTCCTATGTTGGGTGCATAAATATTTACAATTGTTATATCTTCTTCTTGGATCGATCCCTTGATCATTATGTAGTGTCCTTCTTTGTCTCTTCTAATAGTCTTTATTTTAAAGTCTATTTTGTCTGATATGAGAATTGCTACTCCAGCTTTCTTTTGGCTTCCACTTGCATGGAATATCTTTTTCCATCCCCTTACTTTCAGTCTGTATGTGTCTCTAGGTCTGAAGTGGGTCTCTTGTAGACAGCATATATATGGGTCTTGTTTTTGTATCCATTCAGCCAATCTGTGTCTTTTGGTGGGAGCATTTAGTCCATTAACATTTAAGGTAATTATCGATATGTATGTTCCTATTCCCATTTTCTTAATTGTTTTGGGTTTATTATTGTAGGTCTTTTCCTTCTCTTGTGTTTCTTGCCTAGAGACGTTCCTTTAGCATTTGTTGTAAAGCTGGTTTGGTGGTGCTGAACTCTCTCAGCTTTTGCTTGTCTGTAAAGGTTTTAATTTCTCCATCAAATCTGAATGAGATTCTTGCTGGGTAGAGTAATCTTGCTTGCAGGTTTTTCTCTGTTGCTCTGTTTTGTATTTATTTGTAAATTGCCTTTAGTTTTTTCTAGAATGAGGTACAATATAAATAAAAGTATTTGTATAATTTATTCATGTACTGAATCTTTGCAGATAATGCCTATCATTCTTTGTCTTACTACCCCCGGTCCTCATTCATTTCTAGCAAATAATAGGTTAAGCTGTCCAGTCATCATGCCTTTGTCTTCTCATCTGCAGAGGCCTGTAAAGTCTCTCTAGTACAGTTCATTAGACCTCCTACCTTCATTCAAGCATCCCCCCAAATCAGCTTCCTCCGTATCATAGCCTCCCTAAATACAGAAACAAGAAATGGACTCCTTTGCAACTCCAGTAGTATATGCTGATTTCTAAGCACCTGATTCCATCTGCTTGGTGGCTTTGCTTTATCTTTGTCTACGTTATCTGTTAGATCATATGCCTTTAGAGCTCAGATATGGTATTTATTATAGGGTACTTGGCAAATATTTACTTGCATATAGATACTTTATAAGTAGCTGCTAATGGTGATTATTTTCTTTTTGCTACGTCATTGTATTTGGCAACATTAATTTTGTATCTGCGTTTAATCTAAAACTTTTCCTTTTTATCAACCTAACTCAATTCAGAATAATACTTTATATTGACTATATGCTTTTTTAATGTCTTCTTTTAGATTTGGATTTCCAGGAGGTAGTCACGGTACCTTGTCAAGTCAGGAACGCTTCCTTGTACCTCCTCAACAAATACAAGGATCTGGAGTTCCTCCACAGCTGAGAAGATCTATGTCTGTAGATATGCCCAGGCCTTTAAATAACTCACAAACGAATAACCCAGGTGCACTTCCTCCACATTTTTCACCACAGAGCCTGTCAGTTCAGCAGCACAACATACTGGGCCAAGCATTTATTGAATTGAGGCACAGGACCCCTGATGGAAGGCCTCGGATGCCCTTCCCTGCTTCTCCTGGCAACGTTATAGAGGCACCTTCTCATCCAAGACATGGAAACTTCATTCCCCGGCCAGACTTTCCAGGCCCTAGGCACACAGACCCCATGAGACGACCTTCCCAAGGCCTCCCTCATGAGCTGCCTGTGCATCCAAATTTGGAACAAGTGCCACCATCTCAGCAAGAGCAAAGCCACCCTGTCCATTCATCTTCTATGGCCATGAGGTCTCTGAGCCACCCCTTAGGTGGTGAGTTCACAGAGGCCCCTTTGTCAGCATCTACACCAGCTGAAACAACATCTGATAATTTGCAGATAACCACCCAGTCTTCTGGTGGTCTCGAAGAAAAGCTTGATTCTGATGACCCATCTGTCAAAGAACTGGATGTTAAAGACCTCGAGGGGGTTGAAGTCAAAGACTTAGATGATGAAGATCTTGAAAATTTAAATCTCGATACCGAGGATGGCAAGGGAGATGAATTGGATACTTTAGGTAATTTGGAAACTAATGACCCCAACCTGGATGACCTCTTAAGGTCAGGAGAATTTGATATCATTGCATATACAGATCCAGAACTTGACCTGGGAGATAAGAAAAGCATGTTTAACGAGGAACTGGACCTTAATGTTCCAATTGATGATAAGTTAGATAATCAGTGTGTATCTGTTGAACCCCCCAAAAAGGAGCAAGATGACAAAAGTATGGTTCCTTCTGATAAACATTCTCCTTGGAAAAAATCCACTGTCAGCAGCGAGATTAAAACAGAAGTACTGTCTCCAGATTCTAAAGGGGAAACCAAATGTGAAAGTGAGAAAAGTGACGAGGGTAAAGATACTGTTGACGCTCCCTGCCCACAGGCCCCTGCTCATACAGATGGGAATGATGGGGAACAAGCTTCTTTGCAGTCCTGTGATGCAGATCTACTTGAGAAAAGAACTAATCGAGAAACGGCTGGCTCCAGCACAAGTGTTCGTGGGTCCACTCAGCTGCCTGCTGAAGGTGTGATAAACTCTTGCAGCATACCTGGATCAACTCCAGTTCTCTCAAGTTTACTTGCTAATGAAAAATCTGATAATTCAGACGTTAGGCCATTGGGGTCTCCACCACCAACTTTGCCGGCCTCACCGTCCAGTCATGTGTCAAGTCTGCCTCCCCCTCTAATGACACCGCCTGGTCATGCTTTGGATAATACCTTGAATTCTAATGTGACAGTAGTCCCTAGATTAAACCATACTTTCCCTCAGGGTGTGCAGGTGAGTCCAGGATTCATTCAGGGTCAGCCAACAGTGCATCGCAGTTTTGGAACAGGAAAGCCTGTGAATCAGACTGTACCTCTGACAAGTCAGTCTGCTGCCAGTGGCATGTCTGGGCCCCAGCAGCTGATGGTCCCTCAGACGGCCGCCCAGCAGAATAGAGAGAGGCCCCTCCTTCTGGAGGAGCAGCCTCTACTTCTGCAGGACCTTTTGGATCAAGAGAGACAAGAACAGCAACAGCAAAGACAGATGCAAGCCATGATCCGTCAGCGGTCTGAACCATTCTTCCCTAATATCGGTAGGAATTCCTCGGAGTTTCAGAAATAATTACTGTGGACATGGGGTGGGATGTAGTATGCTTACAAGATTTGTGTATTAAATTACATGTGGACTAGAGCATTGAGGGCTGTATTTCTGTTCCTCCTTCAGCTTTGAAATGAACATGATTAAGAGTTTTAGATTCCTCCCAGGTACATCAAGAGATTCAAAACTCTGAGTTTCAGACTTTCCCAAGTCTCTCTTTTATGGGATTGTTTAATAGAAATAAATCCTTTTTAGTTCCTGACTTCTAACCATTATTACCATGTATTTTCAGAGTCACTGAAAGGTGAATTTAAAGCAACTCTGCTAGGAGTAAACTTCTTACTGTCCTATTGTGCACAGTGAATGCTTGGCCTTTTTTTTGTTGTTATATGAAGCTCTTTAACTTCCAGTAGCTTACTAATTTGGGGAAGGCCCCCCCCCCCCGCGAATAGAACAGCAATGCAGGAAAAATACCTGAGTGCCTCTAAGAGAAAGAATTAGCAATCAAAGGACACATGTCCAAGGAATGCTTTCTTCTAAACAGTAAAACTGACCTTCTGTCCTTCGTACATTACCAATTCCATCATATTGGTCCATTTCTTTTTTATTTATATGCAGAGAGGTCTTTTGTCAGTAGCCTATGTTTCTTGTAAGAAATTGATACATTTTTCTCGTAAAGAGTAATAAACAATTTAGTGGAATTCCTTAGTATTGGTAATAACTGCAAATTCTCACTCATGATGGAACATTACTGAAGAAGCAATTCTGCTTAGAATTGTGAAAGTTTGGGTGAAAGGAATTGCATTGCTTTAGATTATTGGTATAATCTCTCTTACATTTGACAAGCACCTTGTTTCGATTCTTGCAGTACTAACGTATTAAAAGTGTGGATCACTTAGATGGGATTAAATTCAGGATGAGGTTCTTGCCATCTCATAATTCCTTCCTTACCTGGTACAGGACCTATAAGAGTGATTATTAAATAATAAGGAATAGGAGTCTGTAAGTTACATAATGTTTGTGATAGTTATGTTACCTTTTAGTGTCACTTGAACCAAATACTATGAAATAAGTAACTTTAAAATATATTTCTCCTTTAGATTTTGATGCAATTACAGATCCTATAATGAAAGCCAAAATGGTGGCCCTTAAAGGCATAAATAAAGTAATGGCACAAAACAATATGGGCATGCCACCAATGGTTATGAACAGGTAGGTGAAGATGTTTCTCATTCTTACTGTGCATCAAGAAGTGCATGCAATTATTACCGGTTACTAGAAGGAGCGTATAGTAACTCAAAACTTGTATTCTAGGAATATGAACAATAACTATTTCAATTGGTTGTGATGTCAGCTGAATATGATCAAATGCAAAATGCTGTACAAATGTAAAGGTTAAATTCCCATTCGTTTCAGGGTAAACATAATAAAACATCATAGGATGGTTTGAAAGATTGACTTGATTAAGCAGGAAATCCAAAGTATTGAAGTGTATGCCTGTTTGCATACCTTTAGAATAATTAATGCTACCCAGAAGCTGCATGGGACAGAGTTGCTTCATCCTGAATAGGTGAGGATGAGAGGATAAGCAGGAAAACAGAAAGTAAACTGTTCTGTGCTGAGAACAAAAGGTAGTTTATTTCAGCCTGGGACTATTTTTTATTCCATCATAGGACATTTGAAAGTTAGCATTTGGAAACTTTATAAGCCTTTTCACTATTAGCAGAAAAAATGGAAAATTATACATTAGAGAAGATTATGAGTTATTTGAGTATCTGGATTTCTGAAATTAGGTATTTACACCCCCTAAGGGGTATTAAATAACCACAGGTAGTGTTTCTTAAGTTTTGCTCATGGACCATCATCAGAATTATGTGGTAGTTTTTTAAAAAAATGCAGGTTCATTTACTCAACCACAAACCTACTGAATCAGAATATCTGGAGATGGTGCTTGTATGTCTGTAGTTTTAGTGAGCACCATGGGCAATTCTTATGCATATTGCTGTTTGAGAACCTCTTTCAATAGAGTAGGCATAGAGCCTCAATTTAGCTTAATTATCTTGTTGAATGTGGATGATTATGGAATTGAATATGAAATCTACATGAATTTATGATAAACATGATCTTTCAAATAAATTGGGAATCCTTAAAGGTGCTTTGTTGAGATACTTTGGAAATGGTTAAGAAGCATTTTTTTTGTTTGTTTTTGTTTTTGAAATTAATTTGTTTATTTATGTCTGCGTCAGGTCTTTGTTGCTGCGCACGGGCTTTCTCTAGTTGCGACGAGCGGGGGCTACTCTTCGTTGCGGTGCGCAGGCTTCTCATTGCAGTGGCTTCTCTTGTTGCGGAGCATGGGCTCTAGGCACGCGGGCTCAGTAGTTGTGGCTCACAGGCCTTAGAGCGCAGGCTCAGTAGTTGTGGCTCACGGGCTTAGCTGCTCTGCAGCATGTGGGATCTTCCCGGACCAGGGATGGAACCCGTGTCCCCTGCATTGGCAGGTGGATTCTTAACCACTGCACCACCAGGGAATTCCAAGAAGCATTGTTGAGATCAAAGAAGAGATTGTAGTTTCTAATGATTTTCATTATTTTATTATTTTTTTAAAATACATTTGATGTGTTTCTTAGTCTGTTGCAGCTGTTAACCTTAGCGATGTTCAAATTGACCATTCTTGGCAGTGAGAGCTTATTCTAGAAGGCTCCTCAGTTTTTTTAAAAAAATTATTATTTAGTTTTGGCTACATTGGGTCTTCGTTGCTGCACACGGGCTTTCTCTAGTTGTGGCGAGCGGGGGCTACTCTTGGTTGCAGTGCACGGGCTTCTCATTGCGGTGGCTTCTCTTGTTGCAGAGCACAGGCTCTAGGCGTGCGGGCTTCAGTAGTTGTGGCTTGTGGGCTCTAGAGCGCAGACTCAGTAGTTGTGGCACACAGGCTTAGTTGCTCCGCGGCATGTGAGATCTTCCTGGACCAGGGCTTGAACCTGTGTCCCGTGCACTGGCAGGTGGATTCTCAACCACTGCACCACCAGGGAAGTCCTGATTTTCATTATTGCACAATGTCTATTAACACTATTTCTGTGTCACAGGGCTTCTTAACTTTTTTATGTCTTGAACTTTTTTGACATCTCACTGAAGCCTGAACTCCTCAATATTTTAATGCAAAACCAAAAACATTGGTTTTACAGAGGAAATCAATTATATTTGAAATATAGTTAACTTAAATATAAAAGTTACAGCATATGGTGCTTCTCTAATGCATTAATAAATTTGGCAGTAAGTCTAATAACTACCATAATTTCAAAATAGTGATGAACTTAAATGACCTATTAGGTATGTGCAACAACTTTTGCTATGAAAATAACGCGAGTTCTATTGGTGCAAAGTCACAGTACTGCCGATAATATTGTAGTTTGCTGAGCATAGTAAAAATAGAAGGAAATGCTAAGTTTAATTCTGTACGTACTTTAAAATATGGACCTGAGAATCAGAACCCCTGCTCCTTCAGCATCATGTGTATATCACTCAGGTACACTGATCTGTTAGTCATCAGGTGTGTTGTTAGCCCTTCTGCTGAGCACTTTGAAGAAGCAGAGGTGATGGTCCTTCCTTCAAGTGGTGTCAAAAGTTGACTGAGGGTGATAGCCAGTGAGTGCTCTTGGGATTATGAGATTATTCCACACCAGGGCTGTAGTGGAGCCAGGGGGTAACAGATGAATCAAAAAGCTGAGTAAAAAAACTAAAAAGCATATGTTCCAAATTATGATAGTACTCAGATATTAAGGTACAGTGTTTGATAAATAATTTGCAAAATATAATCTTGTTATGTTGATGCATTTGGTAATTCTACGGGCAGTGTTTTCATCAAAGCAGTAATGTTTCTGTGAAGTATTTAATTAGAGTAAGTAACGTTTTGCCAGTTATTTTGAACCATATAGACTTTCTCTTGGTCAGTGACCAGGTTTTGGTTTGCTTTAACATTTAGATATAAAAATGTATGAAACTTTTTTTCTTTTTAATCAATTTATTTTTTTCACATCTTTATTGGAGTATAAATGCTTTATTTACAGTGTTGTATTAGTTTCTGCTGTACAACAAAGTGAATCAGCCATATGCATACATATATCCCCATATGCCCTCCCTCTTGAGCCTCCCTCCCACCCTCCCTATCCCAGCCCTCTAGGTGGTCACAAAGCACTGAGCTGATCTCCCTGTGCTGTGCAGCAGCTTCCCACTAGCCATCCATTTAAAAAAATGTATGAAGTCAGAATGGCCATCATCAAAAAACCTAGAATCAATAAATGCTGGAGAGGGAGTGGAGAAAAGGGAACACTCTTGCACTGTTGGTGGGAATGTAAATTGATACAGCCACTATGGAGAACAGTATGGAGGTTCCTTAAAAAACTAAAAATAGAACTGCCATACGACCCAGCAATCCCACTACTGGGCATATACCCTGAGAAAACCATAATTCAAAAAGAGTCATGTACCAAAATGTTCACTGCAGCTCTATTTACAATAGCCTGGACATGGAAGCAACCTAAGTGTCCATCAACAGATGAATGGATAAAGAAGATGTGGCACATATATACAATGGAATAGTATTCAGCCATAAAAAGAAATGAAATTGAGTTATTTGTAGTGAGGTGGATGGACCTAGAGTCTGTCATACAGAGTGAAGTCAGAGAAAAACAAATACCGTATGCTAACACATATTATATATGGAATCTAAGGAAAAAAATAAAAGGTCATGAAGAACCTAGGGGTAAGACGGGAATAAAGACACAGACCTACTAGAGAATGGACTTGAGCATATGGGGAGGAGGAAGGGTAAGCTGTGACAAAGCGAGAGAGTGGCATGGACATATATACACTACCAAACGTAAAATAGATAGCTGGGGGAAGCAGCCTCATAGCACAGGGAGATCAGCTCGGTGCTTTGTGACCACCTAGAGGGGTGGGATAGGGAGGGTGAGAGGGAGGGAGATGCAAGAGGGAAGAGATATGGGAACATGTGTATATGTATAACTGATTCACTTTGTTATAAAGCAGAAACTAACACACCATTGTAAAGCAATTATACTCCAATAAAGATGTTTAAAAAATGTATGAAACTTCTTAAGATACATCTTTTGTTTTAGGATGCAAAAAGGTTTTGTAAGCTACCAACTTTTTTTTTTTTTTTTTTTTTTGCGGGCCTCTCACTGTTGTGGCCTCTCCCGTTGCGGAGCACAGGCTCCGGACGCGCAGGCTTAGTGGCCATGGCTCACGGGCCCAGCCGCTCCGCGGCATGTGGAATCTTCCCGGACCGGGGCATGAACCCGTGTCCCCTGCATCGGCAGGCAGACTCTCAACCACTGCGCCACCAGGGAAGCCCCCAACTATTTTTAAATAAAGATTGGAATAAATAGTTTTAGTACATAAATTCTAAGAAAATTGTCTTCATTATATTTTTCATCTAAAAGGCTTGAGTTAATTTTAAGGTATAATGAGACATATAACAGCGTGGAACCTCTGGAACAGCCTCATTGACATCGCTGCCCCACTCATCACTGTGGGGAAAGTTACTTAATCTCTCTGAATCTTCCTTTTCATCAAGACTAAAATGAGGGTAGTAAGAATCCACACTTCACAGAATTGTGTAGTGAGGTTGGGACACAAAAAAACAGGGCTTTAGTAAATGTTTTTGATGAGGAAGACACTGCCATTACTCTTTCTTCCCTGGAAGAGAAAATTGTTAAGCACTTAAAAATAATGTTAGTTCCAGATGCTTCTCATTTGATGCTTAGTACTTCCTTTTCACAGGTTCCCCTTTATGGGCCAGTCGGTGACTGGAACACAGACTGGTGATGGCCAGACTCTCCTTCCACAGGCAGTTACTCAGGTACTGCTGCTTGTAACTAGTCACTTAAGAATGCACGTTTTCCTGTGTCTCTCGCTATTCTTTATGGTGAGGCCTCTTCCAAAAAATAGTAGAAGTCCTAGAACACTGCCAGGATGTACCAATATTATCAGCTCAGCAGAAATAAAGACATTTTATTATTTTTTAAGGGAAAGGCAAAGTTTAAAAATTGACAATTTCTGAAAAGGATCTACATTTTTAAGGGTAGAAGGTCACTTGGAGGGAAGCCAAATGCTTAGGGTTTGGGGGTTTGCTTTTATTTACTTTCAACCCCACAGAGATATTTTCATGTCCTGCATTTTAGAATTCATTCATTACATTTAAATTTAAAACTGCTATAAAATGTAGAAAATAATGATTATAATCATTTTATTTAGATACAGATAGTCATGTTCTACAGTTTATTCCTTGGAATAATTTAGTTTTTGAAATATTTATTGTTCACAGTAATCAGCTTTAAAAAGTGTAAATATTTAAATATTTAGTGTCAAGCAATATCCAGGAAAGTAGAACTGCTCATTTCATATTGTGTTTTCTTCTTTTTTTTTCTCAAGTATCTGCCAGGGTGGGGGGAAGAGAGAGAGAAGCTGCCTATTTTCTTTATGTCTTTCTGGCGCTTTCTTTTTCACCCTACCAGTTAACGCTTCAGGTTTATTATGCTGATAATTATATTCTTTTGATTAAAAAAGAGAGACCATCTGACACAATGGAAAAGCATAGGCTTCATAGCTGAGTTTTAAAATAATCTGAGTTCCACTATGAGTTTATTGTGCAACTTTGGGCAAATTTTTTAACTTCTGTTTCCTGATCTGTTAAATGTTACACCACCTGCTTTGCAGTATTATATGGTTTACATGTAGTGTATTCTGGGTGCTGGTATCATTTTTAGTCATTACCTTATATACAGCTCATACCTAACAGAATTTGTGACAACTCAGTAAAGGCTTTTTCAAAGTTAATTCTGTTTATCAGGCTGTTGCCAGGGAATTGTGAGATGATAACTATTTGGTCTCCCTGGAAGATATAAGACATTTAATGAGAAAATAAGAGTAACATTTTTAATTAGTATATATTTGTTTTGTTATTTGTGTCTGTTAGAGATGTTGGTTTTTGTTCATAAATAACTTTGTGTTGTGGAGTGGAATTTAGTAAATCTGGAACCCATGTTTCAGTCTTAGTTGCAGAAGAAACCAGGTAGATTTCATCAAAAAGTGGGGTTTTACATGGATCTTTAGCTAAGTATAATACTAACACTATTTGATTTGCCCTACTATTATATTTCTGATGAATAACCCCTTCAAACATATTTGTTTTTCAACTGAAATCTAGCAAATATAGCAGTTCAGAGATAGTTTAAAATGTTCAGAAATTAGGTTGTCACCATAAAATTCATTCTACTTTTTATAAGAATGAAAGTTTTAAAGATGTCATAAGAAATTAAAGTTCTTTTCCCTTTCCATTTCTTTTTTTCTATTTCATTTTTTAAAAGTTTTTTTTCCCCTTGAACTGAAATGTGGAATAAACCTATTTGTAAATTTTACTTATTTTAGGATGGCAGTATAACACATCAGATTTCTAGGCCTAATCCTCCAAATTTTGGTCCAGGCTTTGTCAGTAAGTATAAATCTAATTAGTTACCTGTTCTCTGGGGATTGCTTGTTTGCACTATATTTGTGTTCTTTTAAAATCTTGGAGTTAGTTTAGGTATGTTATTTTAAGTCGAAGTGCCCTCATCTTTTATTAAACATCACTGCCCTATTCGGCATCTTTTCCTCAAGGCATGTATTTCATTCCTTTTTTTCCGTGCATGAATAATTATGGTTAGAGATAAATATTTTAATACAGAAAGATCATCTTCCCCGTTCTCTTCAGTGTTGCTGCTATTTTTTGTATATAGATTGGGCACTTTACAATCTGTAGAATTAAACCACTTCTTTTCTAATGACTGTCTGCCTAAGTGACAAGGACACTAAATGGGAACAACAAAGGGAAAGATAAGCTGGGTTAGCAGCATGGTGTGAAGTCAGGGATGCAGGATGCCATTGATCCTTTCTAGTTACTTTCAGGGGTCCCAAGGTGGTTCAGGATAGCATTTAAAGTTCTCCCCAAACTGAACCTTTCTGAAATCTTCAGACTGTTTAGCTAACTTTTTTTTCACCATTATTTTTCATTTTGCTCACCTCTGCTCTCCTGGTTCCAGAAACCAGAAAGGCTTTCCTTGCGGTAGGTCTCATTCTACCAGAAGCAGAACTTCTGAAATCTTGTGAAAAAGCCTGTTCTGAAAAATGCCCTTCAAATTTGGTAGACTAGATTTCAAGTTCATACATGTACTGGAACTTCTGGGTTTAAGAACAAACCCAAAGTCTGACCTTTTGAAATTACCCCTGCACTAATTATTATAATTTGCATACATATTCGCATTAAAAACAAGTAAACAACTGTAACCAACTGGCTTTTTCTGGCTTTATTGTGCCCATTGGCTTTGGTTGGATTCTTACTGTATGACAATATTCTGTTATCATTGATGTAATTTTTCAGCTAATGTCCTTCTTGGAATTGTATTTATTTATTTCTTTGTCTTAAAGTGAGTCAAAAAGGTATATTCTGAATTTCACAACCATAAGGTGACTTTTTTTTTTTTTTGAACTTGGCATCAGTGAAGTAAAGTGCCCTTAAAGAATTAAGAAGGAATATTGCTACAAGATGAAGAGATACAACTATTTGGGGAGATATTAATGACAGTCATACAAGTAGAGAAGATTTTACTTGATTAATGGCTTAATTATAGACATATAAATGACGAAATTCATAAAAATTACCAATGTTTTTAACTTACGGATTTCCTCTATAAAACAGACTTCATTTTGGTCCTTTCTAAAGCTTTCTAGGTTCCCTCCCTCATAGTTTAGGACATACTTTCACCGTTTAGAAATAGGGGAAACCCATAAACTTAGGGAAATTAGCATGGGAAATGATACCTAATCCATGCTCTGGACCTTAATAGGTTATGTCTTACTTTGTCTCTTCAAAATCTGTAAAGTTGAATTAATCAAATACAAATATAGTTCAATATATAGTTTGGCTTATGGGTTAGAGAATTTGATAGTTTAGTAGATAAATAGTGTTCCATTAGATAAGTCTTCTGCTTTTCAAAGATTGGGTTTATAATATTTATATTAGCCTGTGTCCTAAAACATGCATTCTTTGGTTTTCTTAAATATTTTTCTAAAATCTTATACTTTATATAGTTATTTACTATTATGTTTTCAAAATATCTATTACAAGGTCATGATGAAAATGTTTCCTTACAAAATGGATTTGTGTAACTTATATTGGACTCTTTAGAAAATTAACACAGGTGAATTTTAATTTTTTTCCTCAGATGATTCACAACGTAAACAGTATGAAGAATGGCTTCAGGAGACCCAACAGCTTCTTCAGATGCAGCAGAAATATCTTGAAGAACAAATCGGTGCACACAGGAAATCCAAAAAGGCCCTTTCAGCTAAACAACGTACCGCCAAGAAAGCTGGGCGTGAGTTTCCAGAAGAGGATGCAGAGCAGCTCAAGCACGTCACTGAACAGCAAAGCATGGTTCAGAAGCAGCTAGAACAGGTAACAAATAGGTTTGCAAAATAGAAGCAGTTGTTAATGCATAGAATGTTTTGGTCTGTCATTGATTAATTGTAAAGGATTTCGATTGGTGTTAAATGGCACACATAAGTGCACTGTCAAAGTGACAGCTCTGAGACCTCTTACTAACTGAAGAAATAACCCCTGTCCTTGCCCCAGAGTCGTGGTCACACAGCACGTACTGTGAGTAAGCACCACTGATGAGATAAGTTCTCATAATCCTGACCTAGAAGAACTGTTTTCATACTGGTATAGCTATTACAGCTGGGGAAATTCAGTTACTTTCCCTGTTCTGAGAAATCACTGTGCAGAGTCTTAGCTTTCCTGAGGACAGCTCATGGGGAGATCCTAGGCTTTCTACTTGGAGTTGACCTTTGCTTTGCCATGTCCTTTGGTTCCTTAGTTTCTAATGGAATTTCAGATAGAGCATTTGAATCATTCTGGTGGGGTTTTTCTTGTATTTTTTTCCCCATAGTATGTTTTTATTAGTATTCCTTCTCAATATCATTTTGGTCTTAAAGTACATTGGTGTATCTTATGTAAAGGACTTATTCCTGAAAAATGAGATCATTTTGCTGTTACTTTCCATTATGAGCCTGATGTTTCTGAAAATGCACATACTGAAATATCAGTTATACTCAAGAAGAAGTAAAATTTTAAATTTTTATTTAGTGTTCAAAATGTGTTAAGTGGCCACTCCTAGGTACTCAATGAATTAAAAACTTAGGTTCACACACAAACCTGTACACAAATATTGACTGCATCTCTTAACACACTCACCAAAAACTGGGAACCCCTGGACTGTCCTTCAGTATCTTGACTGTGGTGATGGCCACACTAATCTCTACCCATGTTAAAGTTCATAGAATTGTACACCAAAAAAGGTCAATCTTGCTTTTGATTGTCAATTTAAATCTTACTCCCAATGTTAATAGTGGAAAGGGAGGAATTCAGAGCAGATTGAATCAGTAAAAATCACAGAAGTGCTTTCTGTGTAGTGAACACAGTTACATGCCCTGTCTTACCTGACGTTCTCTATAACCTTGTGAACAAGGTAGTATTATCACCATGTTACACATGAGGAATCTGCTGAGTCATTGTGGAGGTAGGTGACATAACTGATCATTGGAGTAGGGATTTCAACTGTGGCGTTTTGTCTCCAAGCTACAGCTACCACAGTAATGCCCCAACACAGGCTGACTACAGTATGATTTCCATTGTTTAAAACCAGGACTGTTCCGGAATGAGAGGTTTCCTTTCTCTTTAAAATTACTTTCTGGGGCCGTGTTTATTTCAAGTAAAAATGCTTTTAAGGATTTCTTTATAACTTATTTTTAGCCTTTTTATTGCCTTCTGGTATTTTTATATAAATTTTTTATGACGAGGGCCTAGCTTTTTTGCATATCCATGGATCAAATCCTATTTAGAAGGTAATACTATACTTGGAAAATAGGACACATCATCTCTACAACATAGTTGCCCGCAGTCCAGTGTGATCTTGTTAAGATAAGCAATTCATGACAGTGTTTTTAAGAGAATTTTAAAATGTCACGGCAAAGGCATGGATCACCACATTCTGTATCCCAGTTAGTGTTCTGGTGCTTTATGTATGTTCATGCTCATTCACCAGTCCGATGGTAATTCCTCAGTTCTAGCTAGTAAGCCAGTCAGGAAAGAGAAGAAAAGAAGTAGGAGTTGCCACAGCTACAGGAAAAGAGACCAGAACCATTATGTGCAGAGAATATGCTAGTCTGCCTGGGAAACTGTTGAAAATAAGTTGAAAACCTATCAGAACTGGCTCAGTGTACTAGTACAGTACACAAAAATTGAGTGATTTTGGAGGGTATGTACATCATCTTGCATCCCTTTCTCCCAGCTCCCTAAGTGAGGTGGTGTGTCCTCAGGACACAGGTTGTATCTTCATTGAGATTGGTCTGTAGCATCTGCCCATGGGGGTACAAAGGCTTTTGGGGATTAATTAACTGACACAAGTCAGTCGTTATGTTAGGAGCCTCTTAGGAACTGTTCAAAACATTACCTCAGAGCTTTTACATATTTCAGAAATTATAATTTGAATATGTTACCCATTAAATTCAAGGAGTTTTATTACCAATCTAGTCTTTTTAACCTGGAGGGGAGGGTGTGGTATATGTACAGGTAATTCATCTTGTCTTAACATGTTGTACACTTTTGTATACTTAAGAAATGAAATCTTAACACGCCTAAATGGTTAAAGTTTGAGTTAAATCTCACAGTTAGTCTAACCTTATATATTAATGTAACTTCTGAAGAAGTTAACAATTAGCTGATTCCTCTGTAGCCTTTGTTTATTGTTTTATTTTTATATGTAGTTTAGTTTATGACTCAGAGAAAGATCTTCTTAAATATTTATTTCAGAAAAATGTTTTTCAAATTTGTTTTTGGTATTTCATATTTAGAAACATGCTATTATTGAAAAGCTTGGCAGTTTTAGTTGATCAGTCCTTCCTTTTTTTTTTTTTTTTTTTTTCCCTTGGTGATTTTTGCCATTGCCTGAGCAAGATATTTTTGCCTTTGCCTGATCTAACTGCGTTCTCTATAACCTCCACCATAATCGTCAGCCAGTGTTTTTATTTGATACCCGTAGCACATATAAACGAGTAAGATTTAATTTTGCTCTTCCAGATTCGTAAACAACAGAAAGAGCATGCCGAGTTGATTGAAGATTACCGGATCAAGCAGCAGCAGCAGCAGCAGCAGCAGTGCGCCATGGCCCCGCCCACCGTGATGCCAGGTGTCCAGCCCCCGCTGCCCCTGGTGCCAGGTGCCGCCCCGCCCCCCATGAGCCAGCCCAGCTTCCCCATGGCGCCACTGCAGCTACAGCACCAGCAGCACACCGCGGTCATTCCCGGCCACACGAGCCCTGCGGGAACGCCCAGTTTGCCCAGTTTCCCTGGGTGGCAGCCTCCTGGTGCTCCTTCCCGCCCCGCCCTCAACCCTCCTAGGATTCAGCCTCCAGTGGCCCAGTTACCAATAAAAACTTGCCCCCCAGCCCCAGGGGCAGTGTCAAATGCAAATCCACAGAGTGGACCGCCACCACGGGTGGAATTCGATGACAATAACCCCTTTAGTGAAAGTTTTCAAGAACGGGAACGTAAGGAACGTTTACGAGAACAGCAGGAGAGACAACGAATCCAGCTCATGCAAGAAGTAGATAGACAGAGAGCTTTGCAGCAGAGGGTGGAAATGGAGCAGCACGGCATGATGGGCTCAGAACTAAGCAGCAGGACACCTGTGTCCCAGATTCCATTCTACACTTCTGACCTGCCTTGTGATTTTACGCAACCTCCAAGACCCCTTCCGCAGCCTCCGCAGCAGCAGCAGCAAGCGGGGCCGGTTTTACAGCAGCAGAACCTACAGCAAGGGTCTATTAATTCACCGCCCACCCCAAATTTCATGCAAACCAGTGAGCGAAGGCACATGGGACCTCCCTCGTTTGTTCCTGACTCACCGTCAATTCCTGGTGGAAGCCCAAATTTCCATTCTGTGAAGCCGGTACATGGAGGTGTTCCTGGGGCCAGCTTCCAGCAGTCCCCGGTGAGGCCTCCTTTTACACCCGCTTTACCTGCGGCACCTCCAGTGGCTAATAGCAGTCTTCCCTGTGGCCAAGACCCGGCTGTAAGCCGTGGACAGAGTTACCCAGGATCAGCCCCGTCTCTCATTCAGCTGTATTCTGACATAATCCCGGAAGAGAAAGGGAAAAAGAAGAGAACAAGAAAGAAGAAGAAAGACGACGATGCGGAATCTACCAAGGCACCTTCTACTCCCCATTCGGATGTAACTGCTCCACCAACCCCGGGTGTCTCGGAAGCTGCCTCTGCTCCCGCAGTGAACACACCCGGCGAGCTCCCTCAGCAAGGAGAACCTGAGGCGGCGGAACCGGGCGGCCTATCACCTCCTGACCCGGCAGCGGGCCCGCTGCGCACAGAGCCAGAGAACGAACTGCCCAGCGGTGACTTCGCACGAGGGACCCCAGGTCAACAGACCTGTGCGAGTTCAGAGGTGGATAAGCGCCCCATCGACGCGCCTGCCCCCACTGGGGGGATGAAACTGGAGTCAACTGAGCCGGAGCAGCGCCCTGGCCCAGATGGGCCTGAACTGGAGGAGCGCCCTGGGGATCGGGCCAAAGAAAGGGCTGTGGCCGGCGCTGCCTGCCCGGGGCAGAGTCCTCCCCGACCTGCCGGCGCTCCTGCTGCCAAAGGAGATTCAGGCAATGAGCTTCTGAAGCACCTGCTGAAAAATAAAAAGGCATCCTCCCTTTTAAATCAAAAACCGGAAGGGAGTTTTTGTTCAGAAGACGACGGTACGAAGGATAACAAACTGGTTGAGAGGCAGAACCCAGCCGACGTGGTAAGTGTGGCTCAGGAGAACAACTTGCTTTTTTCCCCTTTTATTTTAAATTATGGTTACAACAGATTAGTGCCAACTGCTGTATTGATTTCAACGCTGTCTTTTATAACCTTTTTACTCTGGAGTAAAAAACCGCAGACCTCATGTTTTGGTTTATACCTATGAACTATATCAAGTAATAATTTGTTTACTGTATCTTTCAAAAATCAGAGAGCTGTAGGGACATGCGTTTCATACATAACATATTCCTGTCAGCTGATTATCACCACATTGAGTTGATCTAACTAAAACAAAGAAGTAAACATCTACATGTCCTAATTGCAAATAGAGTGCAGTTTCCATTAACCTCTTTGAAATATAGAAAATAGCTCACGCACCCTGTTAATACCCTCGGGGACTCTCAGGAATAACCCATATTGGGAATCTGTTCTGTTGCAAAGTATTAATACTTTATAGAAACACAGTTTTACAGGTAGATGCTATTTTATCTTTGTGGTTTTCCGTGTGTCGATATTTTGCCCATTTTAAGTTTTTAAGTGTTAGACTCTCTTTTTTCGGCTGCGTTGGGTCTTCGCCGCTGCACGCGGGCTTTCTCTAGTTGCAGCGAGCGGGGGCCACTCTTTGTTGCAGTGCGCGGGCCTCTCCTGTTGCGGAGCACGGGCTCTAGGCGCACAGGCTTCAATAGTTGTGGCATGCGGGCTCAGTAGTTGTGGCGCGCGGGCTTAGTTGCTCTGCAGCACGTGGGATCTTCTAGGACCAGGGATCGAACCCGTGTCCCCTGCATTGGCAGGTGGATTCTCAACCACTGTGCCGCCAGGGAAGTCCCCTTTTTAAGTTATAGAACATTGGATTTGCTTTTGTTTTTTCATTTGATGAAGAACTTTGTTGTAAATATACCTTTACAAGATTTGATCTCCTGCATTTCAGTGAACTTCCTTGACATATTTCCCAAACTGGAGTTTTCTAGGTTGTAGGAATTGGTTAACTTGTTTTATCTTTCAAATGCTACACTACCTTGGCTATTGTGTTCATAAAGCTTTCCCTATAGTGCTTCTCAAATTAGATTTTAAATTTTTCATTTTTTTAATTGAATGAGGTGGAGTGCTATATTTAGTTGTCCAAATTTGCAATTTTAAGATTGTTAGTGAAGCCATTTGTTTAGCAAGTATTGGCTTACTCTTTGTTTTCTCTTATTTGTCTGATTCAGTAGAGGTTGAGTGGTAACCCCATAGAGTCATGTAATTTTTGTAAATTTTGGTGGTGGTAACTTTTTCAGTCATATTTGTCATCAGCAAATAGGCCTGATCTCTAGCTACTTTGTCCATTGCATCCTCTGCGCCTAGGAATACCAGGCTACTTGCAGTCCCTGAGTGTCTTTCTGATTTTACCCTTCCATATATGGCCATATGCTGCTGTTTCTGCCCTTCTTTGTTTTTTTTTACATCTGGCCAATATCTGTATCTTTTAAGGCTCAGTTCTGGAATCGTCTTCCCCAGATACCTTACTCAGCTCAGCCAGTCTCAAATAAGTGGATGCCCGTGTGCTTACATAGCAGTTTCTCTAGTACCACTGAGCATAGACGGCTCCTTGAAGGGTGTAGATGGCGTCCTGAGCACCTTTCTGTCTCTATGCCTTTCTATCTCAATACCACATAGTTGGTACTCGGTGGAGTGAAGTTAGGTCCTAATACTAGTGATTATATGTAAAAAAATATTTATATTGGGTGTCATGATAGAAAAAGGGATGAGATCAATTAGTATATGTATAAATGTTTGGACTATGTCACGTGTTCTCATATCCATCTGGGAGGGCAGCAAGGGGCGGAGGCCCTGGATTACTAGGGGTGATGCCTTCTTAACCACATTCTAGGGGTTACACTGTGCTCAGCGCTTGCCCTGAGGTACGGCAGGCACAATTATTATTCCCGTTTTACAAATGATGAAATTCATTTACTTTCTAGTCACACTTAAGGCAGAATTGTTGTGGCAGTAGCTGGACAGGCCCAGTTTGTCCTCCGTGCTGAGGACATGTGTTTCCTCACACATAAGCTGGCATTAGTTGAAGTGTAGGGGTAAAGCCTTGGGAGGCTTTGAGAGCTCACATCACTCAGCTTGCGTCAAATCCATGTTCCGTCTCTTTCCAGCGTGCAGCCTGGGCAGGTCAGGCTTTCTGAGCCTCAGTTTCCTCATCTGTAAAACAGGATTAATAATGCTCCCTGTTACTGGGTTGCCACAGGGATTAAAGGAATTAGGGTACACCTTGTGCTTGTGATATTAATAAAAGGTGGTGCATACCCATGACTACCAATGACATCTAGGAATCTGGCAAGAGGAACGTAAAATTCTAGTATGTGCAAAGGTGTGACCACATGAATAGCTAATGAATGACTTTATCTTTACTAATAGATAAAAATGAGAGAAAACAACCTAAATCCACTAGTGTAGTTATTGATTGGATTATTGTTTCTGTATATCTATATCTGAATATACAGATTTTTTGCAGCCATTAAAATTTGTTACGTATGAATGTTTAATGTCACGGGGAACAAACCACGTCAAGTTTAAAAGGCAACCACCAGAATAAAAGAATACTGAGTGTGATTCATTGTGTGTTTAGCAAAATACATGTAGGCATAGATAAAAGATCGAAAACAAATACATTAAAATGTGAACTATTCCTGTCTCGGGCAAACTTTTGGGTGATTTTTAATCTTTTGTGTTCTTCTGTAATTAAAAGTATTCTTTGAACTGTAGTAATGGCTGCTTTTTAGGGAAGTTGTGAGGATTGGAGAAGTCTGTTCAGCACTTAACAGTGCCTGACCCTGCTGCACACCTAATAAGCGGTTGCATTGTTCTTCTCTTATAAGCTGGTAAGAAGTGCTTGGGCCTTGCTCTGTGCTACTCACACTGCAGTCCTTGAGGACTGGCGGCATCGGCCTTACCTGGGAGCTTTTCAGGAAGCAGGATATTGTGCCCCCAGCACAGGTGTACCAGTCAGAAGGTGCTTTTTACCAAGATCGCAGGTGATTCGCATTCATATGGACATGAGAGGCACAGCTCTAGGCCAGGGTTCTCTGAACTTTAATGTATCAGAATCACCTGGAGGGCTTGTTAAAGGTTTGGATTCAGTAGGTCTGGGGTGGGACCAGAGAATATGCATTTCTAACCATCCTAGGTGGTGCTCATTCTGCCGCTCTGGGGACCACCCTTTGAGAACCATCGATCTAGCCCTGGGATGGGCACTGTGTTCCTGCTCCCATATCCCCTCTTTTTTGTATGAGCCAGGAATGGTTTTTACACTTTTTAATGGTTGAAGAAAATCTGAAACAGAGTAGTGTTTCACAGCATGTGAAAATTATATGAAATTCAAGGTTCAGTGTCGATGAATTTAAAACATCTTATTAGACCATAGCCTAGCTCATTAGTTTATGAATTGTCTGTGGTTGATTTTGCAGTACCAGGGCAGAGAGTTGGGTAGCTGTATTTACTCTTTGGCCTTTTACAGAACAGTTTTGCCATCCATGCTCTAAGTCATTTAGATATATATAAATGGAAACTGTGATGTGCAAACCCTCAAAGAGTCAATGCAGAGCACATTAAAATAAGTTTAGCAACTATAGTTGCCTATAGCAAAGTATAGCTGTCAAGTTTAGAAATAATGGCCCCTAAAAATAGTCCCATATTTTTAAGTGTTGATAGTACTACCCTTAAAAACCTCTTTACGGACTGGTTTGTTCTTAGCCATAGAGACAAAAGCAAAGAATAGGCTTATTTGCTATCATATAGGTCTTCTTTCATTGACTTTAAGTATGCAGCAGTTATTATTCAGTCAGATGTATGACCATGAACTAATTTGAATGAACAATGTTGTTTGTTTTTAGTGATCTCTGAGGCTAGCTGTTCCTCTCAACTGAGATGCATAGGCTGTGAAACTTTTCTGGAGCTTAGCAATGGTGCCCGCATACCTTGTATTTCACCCATTCCTAAGGGGGGCCCAAATAAGCCCCCAAGACCACCATGCAGAGGCCACCACAGCCATCTAGCTCAGAGCACCCCTTCCTCCACAGTTGCCAGTGGGCAGGAATAAGGAGCTCCGGGCTGTCACTGGCACAAGTATGGGCAGGCCTGAGGAGTAATGCTTCCTCTGAAAGGGAGAATAGCCACACTTAAGAGTTCTGCTCTCTCCTCAAGCTTTGCAGCTTACTGATTTCCATACTTGAGAATCATGTTTCAAAAAAGGGATGCTGTTTTCAGAAAACAGGCCATTTGATGCCACCCATTTTCCCTCCTTAACTTTGGGTGCCCACGTTAGGAACATTGTGTCTTAGGATGGAACTGGATTAGCAGGAGCTGGAATTCAAGCGTGTGGATAGTTCACTTATTGCTTAACCT
Source organism: Monodon monoceros (assembly GCF_005190385.1). Taxonomy (NCBI): domain Eukaryota; kingdom Metazoa; phylum Chordata; class Mammalia; order Artiodactyla; family Monodontidae; genus Monodon; species Monodon monoceros. The sequence continues at coordinate 99,959,556 of NW_021703776.1, read as the reverse complement.
TTCCAATTACATTAGCAAACTTTGGGGGCTCAAGTGCAAGGTGGTTTTGGATGTGGCAACAGCCAGTTGCCAAAAACAGATGGAGGAAGTGAAACCAAGAAACAGCGAAGCAAAAGGACTCAGAGGACCGGAGAGAAGGCAGCACCTCGGTCGAAGAAAAGGAAAAAGGAAGAAGAGGAGAAACAAGCGATGTTCTCTACCACCGACACCTTTACCCACCTGAAGCAGGTGAGTCTTTTGGAGCAGCCCCTTTAAAAATTCAAGGAAGTGAGACATCAGAAGCTTTTCCAACCCTGTTAAAGTGAAACTTTCCCAAAAGTAGAGAGTTAAGGGGTAAAAGACATCTCAACAAGCAACCTAATAGGTTTCCTATGTGCAAGCAAACTTGCACCTTATCCTACTGGCACCCCAAAATTTTAGTAAAATAGATGGATTGGTTGGCGCTGGTCAAGATTTACTTATATTCAAAGGGAGCAGCCTCAGCACCAAGAAAAATTCCGTCCACGTTACTTGTGACTCTGGATGCAAAGAAACACAGGCATTGGTCTCTCCGCCTAGTAGAGTGCGTTCTTACACCTTTGTGGCTGTTACAGAAGGTGGGAGACAGCTGCTGAAGAGTGCCGCTGGGGGCACCTAGCCTCAGTTCAGCCCTGATTCTTGCTGAGCGAAGATAAGGAAGGTGTTTTTCTTGTTAGAAGCCTGGCAGCATCCCTTTAAGACAGATGAGAATAAGGCTCATTTTTAAGTATATCTCAAAGATTCCGTAGTCTCTCTCACTTATTCCAGCATTTTGATACTTGAATTTTTTAAGTCTTATTTTTCTCAAGCCTTATTTGACTAAGTTGCCTTGGGTCTTAGAAAAATTGAGAGACACTTGTTTTGTTTATCGTGTACATTACTCTTAAATGTGTTTTTCAATAGCAGCTCTCTCTGCTCCCTCTAATGGAACCAGTCATTGGAGTGAACTTTGCCCACTTTCTTCCTTACGGCAGTGGCCAGTTTAATAGTGGGAATCGACTTCTAGGAACTTTTGGCAGTGCTACCCTTGAAGGGGTTTCGGATTACTATTCTCAGTTGATCTACAAGGTATGTTTCTTTGCCAAGGTGTTACCTTGCTTCCTCTTTGGATGCCATATCAGAATTGGTAGAGCTTGTCTTGTTTTTCCATCTAGTTTACATCTATCTAATCTTCCAAGTTCCATTTAAACTCTAGTTCAACTAAAAGGTTAAAATTTTACCAGGTAAAGTGTTTCCAATATGAACATTTGAAATGTTTGTATAGGTCAGAATACAGATTGTGAAAAACATCCATTGTATATTTCTGTGGTAGGAAAATATGTATTTTCCTATAATCTTTATTAACTCTTAAGATGACTCCAAATTCAGAGTAAAAAATGTAGTTAGGAATTTACCCTGAAAAATACAATGAAAAAACCTAAAAACTTATTTTGTCTAATAATTTAGGTACTAATTGCACCTGTGCATTAGTTCTTAGGCTACAAAAATAATATCAAAGTGAACCAAGTTTATCTTTTGGTAATATTTTTTTAACAAAGTTTTATGATAGGCTCATTAGATACTCTTTACTTCACATCTGACTTGTGTTAAGTGATCTTTTTGCAAAAATATTTGAGAGTATCATCATTTTTTCTGAGGGCTTCTCTTCTTTAGTATTAAAATCATTCTCTTGTGACATTCCGTTTATTATCGTTGTTGGCTTTTCTCTTCAGTTAGAACCTCTCCCAAGTCTTGTAAATGCCTTCTCTTCTGATGCAAGCTGTTCTCCACGCAACTTCATCATCTTCAGAAATCCTAGATCTTTGCAAGATTTGTAATTTTACCTTGCACTTGATTTGCATGAAATTATTGGTAGATTCCAACAGTCCCTGAGAGACTAGTCAATGAATCAGTGACGAATTGGTGACAGATGTTAAGCAGGGAGAAATGTTTGGGGGGAAACTACATTTGTTAAGGTTCAGTCCATTTAGTTGTTATTGCTACTCCTTTTGCTTCTTTTTTGAGATTTTAGACAATCCAGATTCTAATATCTAAGATACAAGTTGCAGTTATGGATTAGGATCTTAAATTCTCAAGTTTTTGATAGAACTGGGGCATATCTTAATTTAATAAAGGAGTTTTTTGAGAACTCTCTACAATTTATTGGTCGAATTTTAAAGCTGTCCTTCACTGGCTTTAACAGTGAAACTTGAAAAGAGTTGTACAGAATCAAATCAGGCACAGTATAAATTTGCTTCTTAATTTCAAAGCTAAGTACCCAAGCTGGGGAAAGTGAGCCAGTGGGTGGTATGTCCAGAGGATGATGGGTATTTGTTCCACTGAAATGCCTCCTGGCCTGTACGTTTCTTTTTCTTCTTGGTGTGCATTTTAGGAATGAAGGTGCCTCTGATTACATTTCTGTACCTTGCCTCCCTGTGCTGAAAATTCACAGAACTAAGTTTTAGCAAGGTCGTGGCATATTTGCTCAGTAGCATATAATTTAAAATTTTTTGGTCTCCTGCAGCAGAATAATTTAAGTAATCCTCCAACACCCCCTGCCTCTCTTCCTCCTACACCACCTCCTATGGCTTGTCCGAAGATGGCAAATGGTTTTGCAACAACTGAAGAACTTGCTGGAAAAGCTGGAGTATTAGTGAGCCATGAAGGTAGGATGCCAAGCCTCCAAGTCTTGTACCTTTGAGGAGTTTGCCGGCTGTGCGTGGTGAAATGGCAGTCGGATTGTAAAGTTTACCCATTACCAGTTTTGACTGATTTATGGTTTTGTGTTTTTGCTCTTCCAGTTACCAAAAGCCTAGGACCTAAACCATTTCACCTGCCGTTCAGACCACACGATGACTTGTTGGCCAGAGCGATTGCTCAAGGCCCAAAGACAGTGGATGTTCCTGCTTCACTCCCAACACCGCCTCATAATAATCAGGAGGAATTAAGGTAGAAGTTCCTTTTTCTCAAGTATTTTTTTAGTTATTTCATTTATTTAAAAACGTATTATGTGTTTGTATATAGCATAATGTCTGTAGGAAAAGCATGTAAAAACACTTAAAAGGTGAAATTTGGTGAATAATTTTCTTCAGAATTTAAAGTTTATAAAACATTCTTACTATTAAAAAGAATTCATTTGTGCACTTTAGAAATCTCATATGATATAGGAGGTTCAACAAGTAATAATAATCGAATAGACATTTTAAGGCATTGGGACTCTCCATGCAAAATATTTCAAAGATCATTGCCCTTTATAAGCTGTTAATGTGATTTACTGGGTTTATTGATGTTTGCAGATGTCAGAATAAAAGAGTGGCAGTCACAGAGCAGAGCATGCTTTTGTGGAAGAGAATTTAAGGGCTGTCCTGTCCACAGTTTGTAACTCCTTTGTGTCAGTTCTTTAGCCCCAGGATTCTGATGAGGGAAAATCAGCTTCTCCTAGTAGATAGTCACAACCCAGCCAGTTAGATCCAGGGGAGGTTCTTATATATATAGCTCATCAAATTATTCTCTCTTCTTGGAAAATCTGCTAACCACCCTCTCTTTGATAAGACGCCATTGGACTAAGACCCTTTACTGTATAAATGAGAAGACTGCGGACCACGGGGAAGTGACTTGTCCAAAGTTAGAACCCAGCTCTTTGTTTCTCCTGGACCTTACCGCTAGATTCGTGCCGGAGTTGTCATTCAGGGGCAGCTGCGGGAGGCGGCCTCCCGGGTGTGCGTGTCGGGGCCGCCCGCTCCGGGGTCTCACAGGGACCCCTTGGAAGCCTCTCTCGGGTCTCCTGTTAATGCTGCTTCTCACAGCCTTCCTTCAGCCTGACGGCGTCTCCTCTGGGGTGGGGGGGTGTGAGACCCCAGGTTCTCGAGCTGCCGTGCAACGTTTAGCCCAAGACCACACTCGCCCTACAGCCCCATTTGCCTTTGTAACCTTTAGCTTCTTGGACTAGACCAGTCTCTTCCTTTTTGCACTTCACTTTGTCAGTTAAGAGAAATGAAGGCCTGTGAAGCCATAGTGGCCAGTGTTCCCGTCTGTGCGCGCGGG